>NW_025318979.1:0-16757 GCF_016746245.2 Drosophila santomea
GGTCTAAATTGCCCGCGAGCTATTGCCAGTCCGCAGTGCTCTGGCTTATGCGTTTAACTTAAATATCTTCAATCGCCTAAAGCTTTCGATGACGATCTTGTAAGACAGCCTGGAATTCAGCCCAGAGTAATATATCTGCCAGAATAAATGTGACGATCGGAACAAAAACACCGGGGTCGCTGTATTGAGCGAGGAAACAAATACAAAATTAATAATCGATTTAGACAAAGGTAAGGGGCGACGGATTACGCTTAAAAAATGTGGTACTCGTAACAAATTATATTATCGTTTTATCGTTATCTTCTTTCCTTTTGGTATATTGGACAACGTTTTCCGCGCAAAACGAGGTAGTTAACCAGCTAACCAGCTTTACTGGAACATCCTCAACCTTCCTTAATGTTGTGAGAATGTTGCTTGCTCCATTTTTGCGGTTGATAGTAACTTGGGGGGTGAAGTCTGAATTCGTTGGTTTTGTGTTTGGTGCTGATCGTGGAACTTGGAGCGATGTGCTCGTTGATTTTAGTGTAGTTGTCGATGTGCTTTTGCTTAGAGTGGGATTTGTGAAAGGCGCAGAGGAGACAATCAAAATATTTTACCTCCTTAATGTGGCCAATTGGCTTATAAAGCTCTTGGAAAAGACGAAAACCGTGCGGGGCAAACCATTCGGTCCACTTGGACAAATACGGGGACGCTGGATAAATCGTGCAACCACGTAAAAAATCGAAACATACGTATATATTTGGGACGCTTGATAAATCGTTCAACCAATAGCGAACAAAAGTAAGAACCAAATTATTGCATCACTTTAGACAGGATGTGGACGCGCAGGACAACGCGTGAAACAATGTGACGATCGAAACAAAAACACCGGGTCGCTGTATTGAGCGAGAAAAATAAAAACATAATAATCGGAATAATCGATTTAGACAACGGTAAGGGGCGACGGATTACGCGTAGAAAATGTGGTACTCGTAACAAATTATATCATCGTTTTAACGTTATCTTCTTTCCTTTTGGTATATTGGACAACGTTTTCCTTGCAAATCGAGGTAGTTAACCAGCTAACCAGCTTCACTGGAACATCCTCAACCTTCCAAAATGTTGTGAGAATGTTGCTTGCTCCATTTTTGCGGTTGATTTGTAACTTGGGGTGTGAAGTCTGAATTCGTAGCTTTGTGTTTGGTGCTGATCGTGGAACTTGGAGCGATGTGCTCGTTGATTTTAGTGTAGTTGTCCATGTGCTTTTGCTTCGAGTGGGATTTTTAAAGAACGCAGAGGACTAGCTCTAGGCTCTAACTCGATGAAACGTTTAAGAGACAATCAAACGTGTTTTTACCTCCTCAATGTGGCCGAGTGGCATGTAAAGCTCTTGGAAAAGCCAAAAACCGTGCGGGGCAAAACATTCGGTTCACTTGGAAAAATACGGGGACGCTGGATAAATCGTGCAACCACGTAAAAAATCGAAACAAACTTATATATTTGGGGCGCTGGATAAGCGTGCAACCGTTGATTGAACTATTCCGTATTTGGAAAAATAACTGGAGTCGCGTGATAAAGTAGACATCCAAATTAATCGAAAGCAAAGGTTTGTTGATTTAGAGTTATACAGGGTCGCTAAATAAATCGCACAAAAGTAATTTAAGAACCAAATTATCGCATCACTTTAGACAGGATGTAGACAACGCCTAAATAAATGAAGAAATTTGGGTCTGCTAGTTGCAAAGGCTGCATATGCTTTAAAGATTCTACAGGTAAAGTACAGGATTGTAGATTCTTGTCCAGTTGTGGCACTTTATATGCAGAAGTTTTAAATTAGATGTGGGACTTGACGGGAGAACCTATGTTGAGTTGACGCCTACTGGGCTTAGCCGCAAAAAAAAGCCTTAAGCGTGGGTAGATTTAAAATGCAACTTAAGCAAGTTGAACAAGCGTTCTGAAATAAAGGTTAAGGTTGCCTCCGAACCCAAGTCAATAATTGCGTGTGCTGAGTATTTGATTAAAGCCGTACTCATGAGACCTTGAGTGTTTAAATCTAGAACCGTTTGCACATTCGGTTGATTTGTTAATGGAGTGGACTTTATATCTTCCTGGTGGTTAAAAGTGTATACGGGTGGTGGTCAGGATTGACCTCTGATTGACTGGTGGAGTGCCATTTCGGTGCATGAGTATTATGTGGCTTCATCTGTAAGTAATTCAGTAATGCGTGCTGGTGTAATCCCAAAGAAGGCAATACAGCTTTAACACAAAAATTATATGATGACGATTTTGTAAGATAGCCTCGAATTCAGCCCAGAGTTATATATCTGTCTTACTCATAAGGGATTGTTTCCATAGGGACAGAGTTATTTTTGGCAACTTAGCAAAGCACAGAAACATATGCAAGCAATCTCAGTTAGACGTGTCAATTTTTGTTGACCAGCAGCCTCTTGTTTTTGAAACGTACGTCAATCTGCGAACTCCGTTAGTCAGAGGTCAGGATTGACCGTTCTGTCAGTACAGCTTAAACACTAGATCTGCTCTTTTATATATTTTTGCCGCTCTACTTGGGTAGGATAGTTTTCTTACGAACAATGTTTACAGGATTTTGGAGTTACCGTCGCACTATTCTCAAAGGTCTGGATCGCCCGCGAGCTATTGTTAGTCCGCAGTGCTCTGGCTTGAGCGTTTGACTTAAATATCTTCAATCGCCTCGAGCTTTCGATGACGATCTTGTAAGACAGCCTGGAATTCAGCCAGAGTAATATCTGCCTGAATAAATGTGCGATCGGGAAGCAAAAACGCCCGGGGCGTCGCTGTATGAGCGAGGAAACAATAAAAATTAATAATGATTTAGACAAGGTAAGGGGCGACGGATTACGCATAAAAAATGTTGTACCTGTAACAATTATATCATTGTTTATCGTTATCTTTTTTCCTTTTGGTATATTGGACAACGTTTCCCGCGCAAATCGAGGTAGCTAACCAGCTAATCAGCTTCACTGGAACATCCTCAACCTTCCAAATGTTGTGAGAATGTTGCTTGCTCCATTTTTGCGGTTGATTAGTAAGTTGGGGTGTGAAGTCTGAATTTGTAGCTTTTTTGTTTGGTGCTGATCGTGGAACTTCGAGCGATGAGCTCGTTGATTTAGGGTAGTTGTCAATGTGCTTTTGCTTTGAGTTGGATTTTTAAAGGGCGCAGAGGACTAGGCTCTAACTCGATGAAACGTTTAAGAGACAATCAAACATGTTTTTACCTCCTCAATGTGGCCAAGTGGCATGTAAAGCTCTTGGAAAAGCCGAAAACCTTGCGGGGCAAAACATTCGGTTCACTTGGAGAAATACGGGGACGCTGAATAAATCGTGCAACCACGTAAAAAATCGAAACAAACTTATATATCTGGGACGCTGGATAAATCGTTTAACCAATTGGATCAAAACAACTTATATATCGGGACGCTGGATAAATCGTGCAACCAAGATCGAAACATAATATATTGGGTCGCTGGATAAGCGTGCAACCCGTTGGATCGATTGAAATATTCCGTATTTAAAAAAAATTTAACTGGAGTCGCGTGATAAAGCAGATACCCAAATTATCGAAAGCTAAGGTTTTTATACCGTTACTCGTAGAGTAAAAGGGTATACTAGATTCGTTGAAAAGTATGTAACAGGCAGAAGAAGCCGTTTCCGATATAAAGTATATATATTCTTGATCAGGATCAATAGCCGAGTCGATTTGGCCATGTCCGTCTGTCCGTCCGTCTGTCCGTCTGTCCGTCTGTCCGTCTGTCTGTCCGTATGAAGTCGAGATCTCAGGAACTACAAAAGCTAGAAAGTTGAGATAAGCATACGACTCCAGAGACATAGACGCAGCGCAAGTTTGTCGATTCAGGTTGCCACGCCACTCTAACGCCCACAACCGCCAAAACTGCCACGCCCACACTTTTGAAAATGTTTTGAAATTTTTTCATTTTTGTATTAGTCTTGTAATTTTCTATCGATTTACCAAAAACTTTTTGCCACGCCACTGTAACGCCCTCAAACCGCCCAAGCTGCTACGCCCACACTTTTGAAAAATATTTTGATATTTTTTCATTTTTATATTGGTCTTGTAAATTTCTATCGACTTGCCAAGAACTTTTGCACGCCCTATAACGCTACAACCGCCAAAAATTGTGTTTAAGACTCTCCTTCTCCCTTCCACTAGCTGAGTAACGGGTATCAGATAGTCGGGGAACTCGACTATAGCGTTCTCTCTTGTTCGATTTAGAGTTATACAGGTTCGCTCAATAAATCGCACAAAAGTAATTTAAGAACCAAATTATCGCATCACTTTAGACAGGATGTGGACAACGCCTGAATAAATGAAGAAATTTGGGTCTGCTAGTTGCAAAGGCTGCATATGCTTTAAAGATTCTACAGGTAAAGTACAAGATTGTAGATTCTTGTCCAGTTGTGGCACTATATATGCAGAAGTTTTAAATTGGATGTGGGGCTTGACGGGAGAACATATGTTGAGTTTGACGCTTTCTGGTCTTAGCCGCAAAGGTAAAGCCTTAAGCATGGGTAGATTTAAAATGCAAGTTAAACAAGCGTTTTGAAATAATGGAGTGGGCTTATATCTTCCTGGTGGTTAAAGGTGTATACGGGGGTGGTGGTCAGGATTGACCTCTGATTGGACTGGTGGAGTCCAATTTCGGTGCATGAGTGTGTTGTGGCTTCCTCTGTAAGTAATGCAGTAATGCGTGCTGGTGTAATCCCTAAGAAGATGCGTTCTGGCAATACAGCTTAAACACTAAATCTGCTGTATTATATATTTTTGCCGCTCTACTTGGGATGGATAGTTTTCTTACGAACAAAGTTTACAGGATTGTAGAGTTACCGTCACACTATTCTCAAAGGTCTGGATCGCCCGCGAGCTATTGTTAGTCCGCAGTGCTCTGGCTTGAGCGTTTGACTTAAATATCTTCAATCGCCTCGAGCTTTCGATGACGATCTTGTAAGACAGCCTGGAATTCAGCCCAGAGTAATATATCTGCCTGAATAAATGTGACGATCGGAACAAAAACGCCGGGGTCGCTGTATTGAGCGAGGAAACAAATAAAAAATTAATAATCGATTTAGACAAAGGTAAGGGGCGACGGATTACGCGTAAAAATGTGGTACTCGTAAAAAATATATCATCGTTTTATCGTTATCTTCTTTCCTTTTGGTATATTGAACAACGTTTTCCGCGCAAATCGAGGTAGTTAACCAGCTAACCAGCTTTACTGGAACATCCTCAACCTTCCAAAATGTTGTGAGAATGTTGCTTGCTCCATTTTTGCGGTTGATTAGTAACTTGGGGTGTGAAGTCTGATTCGTAGCTTTTGTGTTTGGTGCTGATCATGGAACTTGGAGCGATGTGCTCGTTGATTTTAGTGTAGTTGTCCATGTGCTTTTGCTTCGAGTGGGATTTTTGAAGGGCGCAGAGGACTAGCTCTGAGCTCTAACTCGATGAAACGTTTAAGAGACAATCAAACATGTTTTTACCTCCTCAATGTGGCCAAGTGGCATGTAAAGCTCTTGGAAAAGCCGAAAACCGTGCGGGGCAAAACATTCGGTTCACTTGGAGAAATACGAGGACGCTGGATAAATCGTGCAACCACGTAAAAAATCGAAACAAACTTATATATAATATTTGGGACGCTGGATAAGCGTGCAACCCGTTGGATCGATTGAACTATTCCGTATTTGGAAAAATATAACTGGAGTCGCGTGATAAGCAGATACCCAAATTAATCGAAAGCTAAGGTTTGTTGATTTAGAGTTATACAGGGTCGCTAAATAAATCGCACAAAAGTAATTAAAGAACCAAATTATCGCATCACTTTAGACAGGATGTGAACAACGCCTGAATAAATGAAAAAATTTGGGTCTCCTAGTTGCAAAGGCTGCATATGCTTTAAAGATTCTACAGGTAAAGTACAGGATTGTAGATTCTTGTCCAGTTGTGGCACTATATATGCAGAAGTTTTAAATTGGATGTGGGGCTTGACGGGAGAACATATGTTGAGTTGACGCTTTCTGGTCTTAGCCGCAAAGGTGAAGCCTTAAGCATGGGTAGATTTAAAATGCAAGTTAAACAAGCGTTTTGAAATAATGGAGTGGGCTTTATATCTTCCTGGTGGTTAAAGGTGTATACGGGGGTGGTGGTCAGGATTGACCTCTGATTGGACTGGTGGAGTCCAATTTCGGTGCATGAGTGTGTTGTGGCTTCCTCTGTAAGTAATGCAGTAATGCGTGCTGGTGTAATCCCTAAGAAGATGCGTTCTGGCAATACAGCTTAAACACTAAATCTGCTGTATTATATATTTTTGCCGCTCTACTTGGGATGGATAGTTTTCTTACGAACAAAGTTTACAGGATTGTAGAGTTACCGTCACACTATTCTCAAAGGTCTGGATCGCCCGCGAGCTATTGTTAGTCCGCAGTGCTCTGGCTTGAGCGTTTGACTTAAATATCTTCAATCGCCTCGAGCTTTCGATGACGATCTTGTAAGACAGCCTGGAATTCAGCCCAGAGTAATATATCTGCCAGAATAAATGTGACGATCGGAACAAAAACACCGGGGTCGCTGTATTGAGCGAGGAAACAAATACAAAATTAATAATCAATTTAGACAAAGGTAAGGGGCGACGGATTACGCGTAGAAAATGTGGTACTCGTAACAAATTATATTATCGTTTTATCGTTATCTTCTTTCCTTTTGGTATATTGGACAACGTTTTCCGCGCAAAACGAGGTAGTTAACCAGCTAACCAGCTTTACTGGAACATCCTCAACCTTCCTTAATGTTGTGAGAATGTTGCTTGCTCCATTTTTGCGGTTGATAGTAACTTGGGGGGTGAAGTCTGAATTCGTTGGTTTTGTGTTTGGTGCTGATCGTGGAACTTGGAGCGATGTGCTCGTTGATTTTAGTGTAGTTGTCGATGTGCTTTTGCTTAGAGTGGGATTTGTGAAAGGCGCAGAGGAGACAATCAAAATATTTTACCTCCTTAATGTGGCCAATTGGCTTATAAAGCTCTTGGAAAAGACGAAAACCGTGCGGGGCAAACCATTCGGTCCACTTGGACAAATACGGGGACGCTGGATAAATCGTGCAACCACGTAAAAAATCGAAACATACTTATATATTTGGGACGCCTAATAAATCGTTCAACCAATAGCGAACAAAGGTAAGAACCAAATTATCGCATCACTTTAGACAGGATGTGGATGCGCAGGACAACGCGTGAAAAAATGTGACGATCGAAACAAAAACACCGGGTCGCTGTATTGAGCGAGAAAAAATAAAAATATAACAATCGGAATTAATCGATTTAGACAAAGGTAAGGGGTGACGGATTACGCGTGAAAAATGTGGTACTCGTATCAAATTTTGTCATCGTTTATCTTCGTTCCTTTTGGTATATAAAGTTGTCCTTGCAAATAGCTTCACTGGAACATCTCAACCTTCCAAAATGTTGTGAGAATGTTGCTTGCTCCATTTTTGCGGTTGATTAGTAACTTTAGGATTGTAGAGTTACCGTCAACTATTTTTAAAGGTTAAATGCCGCGAGTATTGCTCTGGCTTGAGCGTTTAACTTAAATACTCAAATTGCCTCAAGCTTTCGATGACGATCTTGTAAGACAGCCTGGATTCAGCCCAGAGTAATATATCTGCAAGATAAATGTGACGATCGGAACAAAAACACGGGGTCGCTGTATTGAGCGAGGAAACAAAAAAAACATGAATAATCGATTTAGACAAAGGTAAGGGGCGACGGATTACGCTTAAAAAATGTGGTACTCGTAACAATTATATATATCGTTTTATCGTTATCTTCTTTCCTTTTGTATTTGGACCAGTTTTCGCCAATCGAGGGTAGTTAACAGCTAACCAAGCTTACTGGAACATCCTCAACTTCCAAAATGTTGTGAAATGTGCTTGCTCATTTTGCGGTTGATTAGTAACTTGGGGTGTGAAGTCTGAATTCGTAGCTTTGTGTTTGGTGCTGATCATGGAATTGGAGCGATGTGCTCGTTGATTTTGTGTAGTTGTCCATGTGCTTTTGCTTCGAGTGGGATTTTTGAAGGGCGCAGAGGACTAGCTTGAGCTCTAACTCGATGAACGTTTAAGAGACAATCAAACGTTTTTAACTCCTCAATGTGGCAAGTGGCATGTAAAGCTCTTGGAAAAGCCGAAAAACCGTGCGGGGCAAAACATTCGGTTCACTGGAGAAATACGGGGACGCTGGATAAATCGTGCAACCACGTAAAAATCGTAACAAACTTATATATTTGGGACGCTGGATAAGCGTGCAACCCGTTGATTGAACTATTCCGTATTTGGAAAAAATATAACTGGAGTCGCGTGATAAAGCAGACAACAAATTAATCGAAAGCTAAGGTTTTTCGATTTAGAGTTATACAGGGTCGCTCATAAATCGCACAAAAGTAATTTAAGAACCAAATTATCGCATCAGTTTAGACAGGATGTAAACAACGCCTGAATAATTGAAGAAATTTGGGTCTGCTAGTTGCAAAGGCTGCATATGCCTTAAAGATTCTACAGGTAAAGTACAGGATTGTAGATTCTTGTCCAGTTGTGGCACTTTATATGCAGAAGTTTTAAATTAGATGTGGGACTTGACGGGAGAACCTATGTTGAGTTGACGCCTACTGGGCTTAGCCGCAAAAAGGAAGCCTTAAGCGTGGGTAGATTTAAAATGCAACTTAAGCAAGTTGAACAAGCGTTCTGAAATAAAGGTTAAGGTTGCCTCCGAACCCAAGTCAATAATTGCGTGTGCTGAGTATTTGATTAAAGCCGTACTCATGAGGACCCCTTGAGTGTTTAAATCTAGAACCGTTTGTAAATTTGGTTGATTTGTTAATGGAGTGGACTTTATATCTTCCTGGTGGTTAAAAGTGTATACGGGGGTGGTGGTCAGGATTTACCTCTGATTGGACTGGTGGAGGCCATTTCGGTGCATGAGTGTTATGTGGTTTCATCTGTAAGTAATTCAGTAATGCGTGCTGGTGTAATCCCCAAAGAAGTCAATACAGCTTTAACACAAAAAAATTATATGATGACGATTTTGTAAGATAGCTCGAATTCAGCCCAGAGTTATATATCTGTCTTACTCATAAGGATTGTTTCCATAGGGACAGAGTAATTTTGGCAACTTGGCAAAGCACAGAAACATATGCAAGCAATCTCAGTTAGACGTGTCAATTTTTTGTTGACCAGCAGCCTCTTGTTTTTGAAACGTACGTCAATCTGCGAACTCCGTTAGTCAGAGGTCAGGATTGACCGTTCTGTCAGTACAGCTTAAACACTAGATCTGCTCTTTTATATATTTTTGCCGCTCTACTAGGGTAGGATAGTTTTCTTACGAACAATGTTTACAGGATTGTGGAGTTACCGTCACACTATTCTCAAAGGTCTGGATCGCCGCGAGCTATTGTTAGTCCGCAGTGCTCTGGCTTAAGCGTTTAACTTAAATATCTTCAATCGCCTAAAGCTTTCCGATGACGACTTGTAAGACAGCCTGGAATTCAGCCCAGAGTAATATATCTGCCAGAATAAATGTGACGATCCGGAACAAAAAAACCGGGGTCGCTGTATTGAGCAAGGAAACAAATACAAAATTAATAATCGATTTAGACAAAGGTAAGGGGCGACGGATTACGCAAAAAAAATGTGGTACTCGTAACAAATTATATCATCGTTTTATCGTTATTTTCTTTCCTTTTGGTATATTGGACAACGTTTTCCGCGCCAAAACGAGGTAGTTAACCAGTAACAGCTTACTGGAACATCCTCAACCTTCCTTAATGTTGTGAGAATGTTGCTTGTTCCATTTTTGCGGTTGATAGTCACTTGGGGGGTGAAGTCTGAATTCGTTGGTTTTGTGTTTGGTGCTGATCGTGGAACTTGGAGCGATGTGCTCGTTGATTTTAGTGTAGTTGTCGATGTGCTTTTGCTTAGAGTGGGATTTGTGAAAGGCGCAGAGGAGACAATCAAAATGTTTTTACCTCCTTAATGTGGCCAATTGGCTTATAAAGCTCTTGGAAAGCCGAAAACCGTGCGGGGCAAACCATTCGGTCCACTTGGACAAATACGGTGACGCTGGATAATCGTGCAACCACGTAAAAAATCGAAACATACGTATATATTTGGGACGCTTGATAAATCGTTCAACCAATAGCGAACAAAAGTAAGAACCAAATTATCGCATCCTTTAGACAGGATGTGGACGCGCAGGACAACGCGTGAAACAATGTGACGATCGAAACAAAAACACCGGGTCGCTGTATTGAGCGAGAAAAATAAAAATATAATAATCGGAATTAATCGATTTAGACAACGGTAAGGGGCGACGGATTACGCGTAGAAAATGTGGTACTCGTAACAATTATATCATCGTTTTAACGTTATCTTCTTCCTTTTGGTATATTGGACAACGTTTTCCTTGCAAATCGAGGTAGTTAACCAGCTAACCAGCTTCTCTGGACATCCTCAACCTTCCAAAATGTTGTGAGAATGTTGCTTGCTCCATTTTGCGGTTGATTTGTAACTTGGGGTGTGAAGTCTGAATTCGTAGCTTTTGTGTTTGGTGCTGATCATGGAACTTGGAGCGATGTGCTCGTTGATTTTAGTGTAGTTGTCCATGTGCTTTTGCTTCGAGTGGGATTTTTAAAGGCGCAGAGGACTAGCTCTAGGCTCTAACTCGATGAAACGTTTAAGAGACAATCAACGTGTTTTTACCTCCTCAATGTGGCCCAGTGGCATGTAAAGCTCTGGAAAGCCAAAAACCGTGCGGGGGCAAAACATTCGGTTACTTGGAAGAAATACGGGGACGCTGGATAAATCGTGCAACCACGTAAAAAATCGAAACAAACTTATATATTTGGACGCTGGATAAGCGTGCAACCCGTTGATTGAACTATTCCGTATTTGGAAAAATATAACTGGAGTCGCGTGATAAAGTAGACATCCAAATTAATCGAAAGCAAAGTTTTGATTTAGAGTTATACAGGGTCGTAAATAAATCGCACAAAAGTAAAAGTAAAAGTAAGAACAATTATCGCATCACTTTAGACAGGATGTAGACAACGCCTAAATAAATGAAGAAATTTGGTCTGCTAGTTGCAAAGGTTGCATATGCTTTAAAGATTCTACAGGTAAAGTACAGGATTGTAGATTCTTGTCCAGTTGTGGCACTTTATATGCAGAAGTTTTAAATTAGATGTGGGACTTGACGGGAGAACCTATGTTGAGTTGACGCCTACTGGGCTTAGCCGCAAAAAGAAGCCTTAAGCGTGGGTAGATTTAAAATGCAACTTAAGCAAGTAAAACAAGCGTTCTGAAATAAAGGTTAAGGTTGCCTCCGAACCCGAGTCATAAGTGCGTGTGCTGAGTATTTAATTAAAGTCGTGCTGATGAGGACCCCTTGAGTGTTTAAATATAGAAACGTTTGCACATTCGGTTGATTTGTTAATGGAGTGGGCTTTATATCTTCCTGGTGGTTAAAGGTGTATACGGGGGTGGTGGTCAGGATTGACCTCTGATTAGACTGGTGGAGTCCAATTTCGGTGCATGAGTGTGTTGTGGCTTCCTCTGTAAGTAATGCAGTAATGCGTGCTGGTGTAATCCCTAAGAAGATGCGTTCTGGCAATACAGCTTAAACACTAAATCTGCTTTTATATATTTTTGCCGCTCTACTTGGGTTGGATAGTTTTCTTACGAACAAAGTTTACAGGATTGTAGAGTTACCGTCACACTATTTTTAAAGGTCTAAATCGCCCGCGAGCTATTGCCAGTCCGCAGTGCTCTGGCTTGAGCGTTTAACTTAAATATCTTCAATCGCCTCAAGCTTTCGATGACGATCTTGTAAGACAGCCTAGAATTCAGCCCAGAGTAATATATCTGCCTGAATAAATGTGACGATCGGAACAAAAACACCGTGGTCGCTGTATTGAGCGAGGAAACAAATAAATAATAATAATCGATTTAGTCAAAGGTAAGGGGCGACGGATTACGCGTAAAAAAAGTGGTACTCGTAACAAATTATATCATCGTTTTATTGTTATCTTCTTTCCTTTTGGTATTTTGGACAACGTTTTCCGCGCAAATCGAGGTAGTTAACCAGCTAACCAGCTTTACTGGAACATCCTCAACCTTCCAAAATGTTGTGAAAATGTGGCTTGCTCCATTTTGCGGTTGATTAGTAACTTGGGGTGTGAAGTCTGAATTCGTAGCTTATGTGTTTGGTGCTCATCATGGAACTTGGAGCGATGTGCTCGTTGATTTTAGTGTAGTTGTCCATGTGCTTTTGCTTCGAGTGGGATTTTTGAAGGGCGCAGAGACTGGCTCTGAGCTCTAACTCGATGAAACGTTTAAGAGACAATCAAACATGTTTTTACCTCCTCAATGTGGCCAGTGTAAAGCTCTTGGAAAAGCCGAAAACCGTGCGGGGCAAAACATTCGGTTCACTTGGAGAAATACGAGGACGCTGGATAAATCGTGCAACCACGTAAAAAATCGAAACAAACTTATATATTTGGGACGCTGGATAAGCGTGCAACCCGGATCGATTGAACTATTCCGTATTTGGAAAAATATAACTGGAGTCGCGTGATAAAGCAGATACCCAAATTAATCGAAAGCTAAGGTTTGTTGATTTAGAGTTATACAGGGTCGCTAAATAAATCGCACAAAAGTAATTAAGAACCAAATTATCGCATCACTTTAGACAGGATGTGGACAACGCCTGAATAAATGAAGAAATTTGGGTCTGCTAGTTGCAAAGGCTGCATATGCTTTAAAGATTCTACAGGTAAAGTACAGGATTGTAGATTCTTGTCCAGTTGTGGCACTATATATGCAGAAGTTTTAAATTGGATGTGGGGCTTGACGGGAGAACATATGTTGAGTTGACGCTTTCTGGTCTTAGCCGCAAAGGTGAAGCCTTAAGCATGGGTAGATTTAAAATGCAAGTTAAACAAGCGTTCTGAAATAATGGAGTGGGCTTTATATCTTCCTGGTGGTTAAAGGTGTATAGGGGTGGTGGTCAGGATTGACCTCTGATTGGACTGGTGGAGTCCAATTTCGGTGCATGAGTGTGTTGTGGCTTCCTCTGTAAGTAATGCAGTAATGCGTGCTGGTGTAATCCCTAAGAAGATGCGTTCTGGCAACACAGCTTAAACACTAAATCTGCTGTTTTATATATTTTTGCCGATGGATAGTTTTCTTACGAACAAAGTTTACAGGATTGTAGAGTTACCGTCACACTATTTTTAAAGGTCTAAATCGCCCGCAAGCTATTGCTCTGGCTTGAGCGTTTAACTTAAATATCTTCAATTGCCTCAAGCTTTCGATGACGATCTTGTAAGACAGCCTGGAATTCAGCCAGAGTAATATATCTGCAGAATAAATGTGACGATCGGAACAAAAACACCGGGGTCGCTGTATTAAGCGAGGAAACAAATAAAAAATTAATAATCGATTTAGACAAAGGTAAGGGGCGACGGATTACGCGTGGTACTCGTAACAAATTATATCATCGTTTTATCTTCTTTCCTTCTGGTATAATGGACAACGTTTTCCGCGCAAATCGAGGTAGTTAACCAGCTTACCAGCTTTACTAGAACATCCTCAACCTTCCAAAATGTTGCGAGAATGTTGCTTGCTCCATTTTTGCGGTTGATAGTACTTTGGGGTGTGAAGTCTGAATTCGTTGGTTTTGTGTTTGGTGCTGATCGTGGAACTTGGAGCGATGTGCTCGTTGATTTTAGTGTAGTTGTCGATGTGCTTTTGCTTAGAGTGGGATTTGTGAAAGGCGCAGAGGAGACAATCAAAATGTTTTTACCTCCTCAATGTGACCAATTGGCGAAAACCGTGCGGGGCAAACCATTCGGTCTACTTGGACAAATACGGGACGCTGGATAAATCGTGCAACCACGTAAAAAATCGAAAATACTATATACTTGGGACGCTTAATAAATCGTTCAACCAATAGCGAACAAAGGTAAGAACCAAATTATCGCATCACTTTAGACAGGATGTGGATGCGCAGGACAACGCGTGAAAAAATGTGACGATCGAAACAAAAACACCGGGTCGCTGTATTGAGCGAGAAAAAATAAAAATATAATCGGAATTAATCGATTTACACAAAGGTAAGGGGTAACGGATTACGCGTGAAAAATGTGGTACTCGTAACAAATTTTGTCATCGTTTATCTTCGTTCCTTTTGGTATATAAAGTTGTCCTTGCAAATATAGGTAGTAAACCAGCTTCAGTGGAACATCCTCAACCTTCCAAATGTTGTGAGAATGTTGCTTGCTCCATTTTTGCGGTTGATTAGTAACTTGGGGTGTGAAGTCTGAATTCGTAGCTTTTTGTTTGGTGCTGATCGTGGAACTTGGAGCGATGTGCTCGTTGATTTTAGTGTAGTTGTCCATGTGCTTTTGCTTCGAGTGGGATTTTGAAGGGCGCAGAGGACTAGCTCTAGGCTCTAACTCGATAAAACGTTTAAGAGACAATCAAACATTTTTACCTCCTCAATGTGGCCAAGTGGCATGTAAAGCTCTTGGAAAAGCCGAAAACCGTGCGGGGCAAAACATTCGGTTCACTGGAGAAATACGGGGACGCTGGATAAATCGTGCAACCACGTAAAAAATCGAACAAACTTATATATTTGGGACGCTGGATAAGCGTGCAACCCGTTGGATCGATTGAACTATTCCGTATTTGGAAAAATATAACTGGAGTCGCGTGATAAAGCAGATACCCAAATTAATCGAAAGCTAAGGTTTGTTGATTTAGAGTTATACAGGGTCGCTAAATAAATCGCACAAAAGTAATTTAAGAACCAAATTATCGCATCACTTTAGACAGGATGTGGACAACGCCTGAATAAATGAAGAAATTTGGGTCTGCTAGTTGCAAAGGCTGCATATGCTTTAAAGATTCTACAGGTAAGTACAGGATTGTAGATTCTTGTCCAGTTGTGGCACTATATATGCAGAAGTTTTAAATTGGATGTGGGCTTGACGGGAGAACATATGTTGAGTTGACGCTTTCTGGTCTTAGCCGCAAAGGTGAAGCCTTAAGCATGGGTAGATTTAAAATGCAAGTTAAACAAGCGTTCTGAAATAATGGAGTGGGCTTTATATCTTCCTGGTGGTTAAAGGTGTATACGGGGTGGTGGTCAGGATTGACCTCTGATTGGACTGGTGGAGTCCAATTTCGGTGCATGAGTGTGTTGTGGCTTCCTCTGTAAGTAATGCAGTAATGCGTGCTGGTGTAATCCCTAAGAAGATGCGTTCTGGCAATACAGCTTAAACACTAAATCTGCTGTTTTATATATTTTTGCTCTATGGATAGTTTTCTTACGAACAAAGTTTACAGGATTGTAGAGTTACCGTCACACTATTTTTAAAGGTCTAAATCGCCCGCGAGCTATTGCTCTGGCTTGAGCGTTTAACTTAAATATCTTCAATTGCCTCAAGCTTTCGATGACGATCTTGTAAGACAGCCTGGAATTCAGCCCAGAGTAATATATCTGCAAGAATAAATGTGACGATCGGAACAAAAACACCGGGGTCGCTGTATTAAGCGAGGAAACAAATAAAAAATTAATAATCGATTTAGACAAAGGTAAGGGGCGACGGATTACGCGTGGTACTCGTAACAAATTATATCATCGTTTTATCGTTATCTTCTTTCCTTCTGGTATAATGGACAACGTTTTCCGCGCAAATCAAGGTAGTTAACCAGCTTACCAGCTTTACTAGAACATCCTCAACCTTCCAAAATGTTGCGAGAATGTTGCTTGCTCCATTTTTGCGGTTGATAGTACTTTGGGGTGTGAAGTCTGAATTCGTTGGTTTTGTGTTTGGTGCTGATCGTGGAACTTGGAGCGATGTGCTCGTTGATTTTAGTGTAGTTGTCGATGTGCTTTTGCTTAGAGTGGGATTTGTGAAAGGCGCAGAGGAGACAATCAAAATGTTTTTACCTCCTCAATGTGACCAATTGGCGAAAACCGTGCGGGGCAAACCATTCGGTCTACTTGGACAAATACGGGGACGCTGGATAAATCGTGCAACCACGTAAAAAATCGAAAAATACTATATACTTGGGACGCTTAATAAATCGTTCAACCAATAGCGAACAAAGGTAAGAACCAAATTATCGCATCACTTTAGACAGGATGTGGATGCGCAGGACAACGCGTGAAAAAATGTGACGATCGAAACAAAACACCGGGGTCGCTGTATTGAGCGAGAAAAAATAAAAATATAACAATCGGAATTAATCGATTTACACAAAGGTAAGGGGTAACGGATTACGCGTGAAAAATGTGGTACTCGTAACAAATTTTGTCATCGTTTATCTTCGTTCCTTTTGGTAGTTGTCCTTGCAAATATAGGTAGTAAACCAGCTTCTGGAACATCCTCAACCTTCCAAAATGTTGTGAGAATGTTGCTTGCTCCATTTTTGCGGTTGATTAGTAACTTGGGGTGTGAAGTCTGAATTCGTAGCTTTTGTGTTTGGTGCTGATCGTGGAACTTGGAGCGATGTCCGTTGATTTTAGTGTAGTTGTCCATGTGCTTTTGCTTCGAGTGGGATTTTTGAAGGCGCGCAGGACTAGCTCTAGGCTCTAACTCGAAAACGTTTAAGAGACAATCAAACAATTTTTTACCTCCTCAATGTGCCAAGTGGCATGTAAAGCTCTTGGAAAAGCCGA
>NW_025318980.1:0-31944 GCF_016746245.2 Drosophila santomea
ATATGCAGGTTATCAGCCTGTTGGAATATGCAAACGTTGGAGCCAAAAAGAAAAAGCTTACATTGATATTTCAAGGCCAGTTATTGCTGCTTTATACGTGGGTGAAGTAGATTTGGCAGGTATGCTAATGGAGCTCTACAAAATTTGCCACCGATCAATAAATTTTTTAAACCCAAAGCAAAAACATATTCCCTTTATAAAATTTCAATCGGAAATTGCTCATAAACTCCATTTGCAAAAAAAAAAAGAGAGGTCGACCAACAAATGCAGAAAGAGAAAGCTCAGTAGTATATTCAAACAGTGTTTCTTCAAACAAATAAGTACAAATTTCGGATCAATCCTACAGTTATGATAACATTATGAACATTGGGTGGTTTTTGGAGAAAGGGGACGTTGCAGACAGTGCAAAAATGCAACACCAAATGCCTTAAATAAAAAACCCATATGTGCTGCAATAACAATAGAAACTGTTTTTTGGCATACCACACTTAAATTGTCATTATAAAGAAAAAGGTCTCATATTCTGTGAAGTATAAAAAACAATTCTTATACACTACTACTGCCAAACGTTGCTCACCAGCACCTTTCGGTACCGCCCAAACTAATGGTCGTGGCATACTAACATTTTTTGGAAACGCTTGTATATTTTGTTTTTGAGCGTTGGAATCACGTTTGCTAGACATATTAAAGTGATTATGCTTTATTTCGTTATGCGCTGAATAGGCAAGAATATCTCTTAACAGGTCGTTACAAGATATATAATTATTAGATATCTTCCTTTTAAAATCGTAATCATTAATCCCGTTGATGATGTGTGTTGATATTGCTGAATTCGGTTAACTCACCCTTTTACCAATAGCTACATTTTATAGAAATAGTCTTGCGGTGATTCTCTGAGATCTTGACGAATTTTTGACATTTTAAGGTGAACGTCTGCGGAATTATTGAGACATGGAAAATCGTTGAGAAACTTTGACTTAAACTCTGGCCATGTTTGGAAGACTTCTTCAGTTTAGTCTATCCAATACCAAGCAGAACCTAGCATCTTTTGTTGAACTGCAAATATTAGATTTCGATCATCCCAACGATATGCGGTTTGAAGGGAGTCAACGCGTCTAATGAAGTGTTGCGAATCTAAGGACTTGATGGATGATGGGTTGAATTCCGGGAGAAGAGATACCATTTCACTTATATTTCCGTACGAACTATTAATGTTTTCAGATACCGTTGGGCCGCGGTTGCATAAGTAGTTTCGCGGAATCGGGGTATATGGATTTTCGTTATTTTTTGACGATGTTACGAATGTGTATTGTATGATATAAATCATAGTGTTGGCTGTAAATATGTGCCGAACGGTGCCGTTGTTGCGTTACAGTGTCCCAAATGAGCGTGGGGAATCGGAGAATTAATTTGGATTTGACGAATAAGTATACGTTTGCGAATTAACGCGGTTTTGCTGCCGAGACGTAGCAACATTATCGTGGTGCTGTGACGTAACGATATTGTACTGTTGCTGAGACGTAGCAATATTATCGTGTTGCTGTGACGTGATAAAATTAGCGTGTTGCGGAGACGTATCAACATTATCGTGTTGCTGTGACGTAGCAACCTTAGCTTGTGGCGCAATCAATCGCGAAAGGACTTGTTGAGACGTGTTAGGCATACACTACACTCTATTATTTCGTTTGCGTTTTGACCGTTTTCGATTGGAGAGGAGATACTGCTCGGATGAAAAGATCTCTCTTGAAGTTCGCGCAATGGTTTCTCTAATTCGGCAATTTTTTTCTGCATTGATTGGTTTCCTGCACTCGCGTACTCGTCGTCACTGTTATGGGCATTTAGTCTCTTCAATAAGTCTTCACGATTTCCTGACGTTGAGAGTCCTGCTTCTCTGCATTTATGTTGCAGGTCTTCTTGCTTACGTAATCTTTCTTCGGAGGCATGTTCGTTGCTTCGTTTCTTTGCTTTTTTTATACTCTCATTTTTCGCACGTTTTCACTTATTGCGCACTATCTTATCCCACATAAACACCAAGAAATATGATTCGCGATGCCTATGTGTGTAAGCTTTCAGTTTTGTCAGGAATTAAGCGAGTGGGTAGCGCGACTAACTATGTGAAAGAATCGAAACGTTATAGTGTTAGGTATACTTTAATTAATTAATCAAATAAGTTTTGATCGATGTTAATGTTTTTGCCGCTCGTTGCAATCACGTCCGCTTCTATTGTTGGTTCTCTCTCGACTCTCTCATGGCATTCCCTTCTTATATTTTCCAACACCGAATGTGTACATATGGGACTTATAAGGATGCCACCAGGTTGAGTTTTAATTGGAGTGTGACACAGGTTACCATTTTTATATTTCCTGTTTCCTTTTCAGGTTGGATCTAGAATTGTGGGTGAATAAACTACACTCTACCCCGGATAAAACTCATTCTTATCTATTTTCTTACTAGGGTCGAAGCTCTTACCAAACAGACATTAGAAGGTAATTTTATGTTTCTAACTAGCCATGTCAACACTTTATTTAAAGGTGTTGCTAGCGATTGGTATTGGCATTACCACCAAAGTGTACCCCAGAAATTCAGCATGAGCTTTTTTATATAAGGAGATCAGTAGCATTTCTTAGCTAAAGAAGATTATTCGCAAAGGGAAACGTTCATGCTTACTGTCAAGCCAGGATTGCGAAAACCTCTTCCTGCTCCTGATAGGTTTGTGCAGGAGGCAATTCTTGAGACCGAAGTGGAGTCGGATTCAGACACAGTTGAAATTTCCGCAATTAACTTATCCTCCTGGAATTGTAGCAAAATCGGACACAGATATCAGGATTGCTTACCCGAACGTCGTGTGTTCTGCTATGGGCGTGGCAAAACAGACACCTACCTTCCTTCATGCCCTCATTGTCGCTCAAAAAACTACCGAGGCCGTGCACCTTTGAAAGGGGCACACAAACAAGTGGTGACGAAAGCCGCCAATACGGAGTAACCAATAGCTGCTCTGTACCTTCTCTCCCTGATTTGTCTCAACATCCAGACTATCCTTTAACCGAATTAGGTGCACCCGGCGAATCTCTCAATAAACATCAGAGACAGCCTTCGCGATCTGCACAGCGTATTAAAGATTTTTTTGATCAGATAAAAATCGAAAAACGGTTTTTGTTATCAGCAATTATTGCCTCTGATGTACGACCATACGCAGACGTAAAAATTCTTGGCCGATCAGTATCTGGATTAATGGATACTGGTGCCTCTTTTAGTTATATAGGTGGAAAACTAGACGATGGAAAATCCCAAAACACCGTGGGCAAGATTCGCACAGAAATTCAGTACAACAATATGACCAAGGATATTACTTTTTACATCGTACCTTCGTTAAAGCAATCACTTTATTTAGGGTTCGATTTTTGGACAGAATATCAGCTATTACCATATGCTAAAATGAAACCTAGTCCAGAAAGTAATCTCTCAGCAGTAGATCTAGACGATGTTCGTTTTCTGACTGAAGAACAAAAACAGCAACTTGATGCCGTAGTTTAATGCTTTCCTTCTTTTGCCGAAAAGGGTATAGGAAGAACGACCATGCTTTCCCACTCCATTGACGTTGGCGATTCCGTACCTATCAAGCAGCGACATTATCCTGTGTCCCCAGCTATCGAAAAACTTATGTATGATGAACTGGATCGCATGCTTGCTTTAGAGGTTATTGAAGAGTAGACCAGTGCGTGGTCTTCCCCTGTCGTATTGGTCCGCCAACTCGGAAAAGTGCGATTATGTATAGATAGCCGAAAGGGGAACCAAGTGACACGCAAGGATGCTTATCCAATGCCCATCATAGATGGCATCCTAAGCCGGTTGCCAAAGCCGGTTGCCCACTAGAGACAAGTTCGCGTGATAAAACAGCTTTTACGGTACCAGGTAGACCTCTCTACCACTTCACCGTAATGCCATTTGGTCTTACCAACGCGCTCTCAACCATGTCCAAATTAATAGGCCGAATAATTCCATGCACTTTAAAAAACAAAGTATTTATATATCTAGACGACCTTTTGATCGTATCCGATACCTTTGAACGACATGTATTAGTTCTGAAAGAAATATCATCTTGTCTAAGAAAAGCTGGATTAACCATCAATGTTCACAAAAGCAAATTTTTTGTAGAAAGGAGGTCAGCTACTTAGGCCATATTGTAGGCAATGGCGCAATCACAATGGATATGGATAAAATTAGCGCTATCGTAGATTATCCTGTTCCTAAGTCTATTAAGCAATTGCGACGATTCCTGGGTATGACTGGGTGGTACCAGAAATTTATTCGAAATTATGCTTCTGTCTCAGCACCTTTAACGGATGCGTTGAAAGAAAAACTACGTTTTAATTGGGGCAAGGCAGCTAACGAAGCTTTTGAGAATTAAAAGAAGCAGTTTTGTAATGTCGTACCCATATTTCACGGTATTATATCCACTGCGACGCCAGTCACACCGGCGTTGGTGGCGTGCTTATGCAGATAAATGACGAAGGTGACGAAGTTCCTATCTCTTACATGTGCAAGAAACTTAATCAATGCCAGAGAAATTACTCGGTCAGAAATGCAGTTGCCGCGAAGACGCCATATTTTTTTTTAATAACTTTTATTCACGTTTAATTTTCTAACTTCATAAAATTTTACTATTTCGAGTAAATAGCCAAAAAATATAACAAATAATTTGGAAAACCCAAAAACGTCCTAGCAATCAAAACTGAATCGAAGTTGCCAGAAGCAGTAACGTAGTTTAAAGCATCGTTCGGCGATGAATTCCCCACTTTCCTCATTGACAAACAGCTCTATCACGATGTTGTCGCAGAACTGAGGGACCTGCCGCTCCACATCATTGCAGTCTAGGGTGGAGCGATTGACCACGGCCCACTTGTCGGTGTTTAGGCCCGGGTTCTGCGACTCCTCACGTCCTCAGGAGGCCGAAGAACTCGATTAAGGGCTGGCAGGAGTGCGGCGGGCACATACCATAGACGGCCGAGATGACCCATTGGGCGGTTTCCTCATCCTCGCAGACCACTAACATGCTGGGGTCGAACGTCTGCGGATAGATACTCGTAAGGACCACAGTATTATGTATGTATGTACCATGTATGCACCATGTTAGCTAAGCTGAAGTATGAAGCCTATGGTGGCAAAAAGCAGCGCCAGATGAAATCCCCGTTATAAGTAAGAAGATCAGCGCGGCATTCTGTGACGAGTTCTTGGTTAGACGAGTCGAATAAAGGAAAATAAGAAGTTTAACTACGCATCGGCGTCGGTTGGCGTTCACAATTACGGCAACGGTGTCCACACCGTCCGCGTCCGAACTCTGGTTTGTTATCACCAGACCGTATCGCCGGTTTCGGGCATTGTGTTCGCATACGGCGGCCAAGTATCCCTCTTTCTGCAATTCCTATTTTCCTATTTTGCACTCCACCAGTTGCTCCACTGCGCTGCTGCTGGTCCTCGGCTCCGACTTGCACGCCATTATTTGTGTGGGAATTGGTTCGAGTAAGAATACTCGCAGTGAACTGTGGTCCAGAAATCGATTTTTTTTGGCGTAAAGTCGAGTTTTCGATGTTAATATATCTATTTTAATTCTAAATCAAATAAATCATACATTAATAAAAAATTTTAATTCAAACCTTTAAAAGCGGCACCAAACTTGTTGACAGCTTTTGAAACTGTGCTAGCGAACAGCTGATTTCTGAAAAGAAATAAAATAAAATAAAATATTTAGTTGCTTTATATTGTGCCACACGTGTAAAATTGGTCCAGAAAATTCAACTTAATTATGAAAAGTCATCTTCCAAATTATGTGTATTATTTTTTAGAATACTAACATGCGTTCTCCGTTTTTTCGTGGAATATAACTAATAAGCTGTTCCATGCTGAAAGCAACTAATTTGTCCAGATTGTACTTGTGAGTGTTGTCTTTAGCCACAAATCGAAAACTCATCCTTATTTGTCCCCTTTCTCACTATTTGGTAATATAGGCAACTTTTCGAAATATGGCGCAGAAACAATCGAAAATTCAATGTGTATTGGACTGGATATACAGGGTGGGCCATCTAAATGTGACCCACGACAACTCTTAATAACTTTGACATACATTGTCAAATCGACCAACGTCATACCACATCTGATTCTTCATTTCAAGTAGTCATTAACTATGGATAACTACACTCCACCAACGATCAATCGAAGCCACTTACCGTCAATGGCAACCGATTCGAGCCATGATAACCGATTTTTTGATGCCAATTGTGCGTAGAAAGCGAATGCATAACTTCTGGTTCAACAAGATGGCCCGATCTAACGCCACCCGACTTTTATTTGTGGGATTTTTGAACTCTAAAGTGTACATCAACAAGCCAAGGACTTTAACTCAACTCAAGGCGAACATCGAACGTGAAATAGCGGCCATACCTAAAGCTACGCTCGAGAAAGTGATGAAAAATGCCGAACAAAGAGCCAATTTCGTCATCAGGGAAAAAGGCGAGCACATGATCAAATAATATTTTAAATGTTAATAATATTAACTCCTTGAATTAAAATAAATGCCTGTGCAAAATTAACAAATTGTCTTTTCCTTAACAATTTTATTTACGAATCACACGGGTCACAAGTAGATGGCCCACCCTGTACACCAAGATTAATAAAATGCTTTGGAATCCAAGATCTTAAGGAAATAGACAAAAAAAATCAGTAATTTTAATAGTTACATTTGTAAGTATCTTTCCAAATATAACTACATGCTTGAACGATTTATGTCTGGATGGCGTCTAAAATATCAATTACACTCGATGAAACCTGCAAGACACCACAGCAGTGGACGTCTTATACAAATGCGGGCACAAGATTAAAAAGGAAATTGCATTGAGCTTGCAGATGAAAATAACTGTGATGCAAATTTCTTGCACATGCTATGCACTCTCTGCGCAGAAACAAAGCAGGAAGGAACGGCTTTTATTCTTAAGAAAACCATAACAACACCCGAATAATCATCTGAATCGAGAAAGCAATTTGGTATACAAAAACCCATTCTACTTGCTCCGATGAAGTTTTGGCTTTCCTTCTAGAAAATTCTCTTACAAAACGGCAATACATGAACACTAGATTTAAGAATACAAGTCGCCACAGTAACATTATCCAAACTATTATAGTCTTGTAATGGAATCTAAATTACAATGCCGTCCTGTAAATATAAACGTAACAGAAACCTGTGCCCAAGTATCATTAAAAAACCTTTTGGATCATACTGCGTACAGAATTATTAAAATGCAGGCTGATGTTTTAAATCAGTTCTCAAACAGTTCTGAAACTAATATGCTATGGATTTGATGGTTCAACGGGTCATTCAATATACCAGCAGAAGTTTACTACCGAAACACCTGCAAACAGCTTTCAGATCACTCAATTTTTGTCACTTCTGTTATACCCATAAAATTATAGACTCTTTTGAAAACAAAATATGTAATAATTCATAAAATATTGGTTCACAATTACCAGATTAATAATTCGAGCTTGGTTCTACTAGGATACATAGGTTCTCAAGCTGAAACATAGCTTACAAGAAAGATAGATTGTCACATTAATTGTCGCAACTGATATATTTCATAGAGCTATAGATTTCTCGGATCCATTATTGTCTAGTATTTCTCGTACGTGTAGTACGATCTGCAGTGCGATTCTGATGACGATGAGGATATTTACAATATCGATTTGGATGAAGAAGAAAATTGCATTTAAAATACAAGAGAGAACGCTATAGTCGAGTTCCCCGACTATCTGATACCCGTTACTCAGCTAGTGGAAGTGCGAAGGAGAGTCTTCAACACTGACAGATTTTTACAAGACCAATACAAAACTGGAAAAATATCAAACATTTTTTAAAATTTGTGGAGTAAGGGTGAGCGTGGCCAAACGATTTTAAGCAAATCGATGGAAATTTCAAGACTAACAAAATGTGAAAAATATCAACACATTTTATACCCGTTACTCGTAGAGTAAAAGGGTATACTAGATTCGTTGAAAAGTATGTAACAGGCAGAAGGAAGCGTTTCCGACAATATAAAGTATATATATTCATGATCAGGATCAATAGCCGAGTCGATCTGGCCATGTCCGTCTGTCCGTATGAACGTCGAGATCTCAGGAACTACAAAATCTATACATACTGTTGGCCTTACGAGTATCTATCCGCAGACGTTCGACTCCAGCATGCTAGTGGTCTGCGAGGATGAGGAAACCGCCCAATGGGTCATGTCAGCCGTCTATGGTATGTGCCCGCCGCACTCCTGCCAGCCCTTAATCGAGTTCTTCGGCCTCCTGAGGACGTGAGGAGACGCAGAACCCGGGCCTAAACACCGACAAGTGGGCCGTGGTCAATCGCTCCACCCTAGACTGCAATGATGTGGAGCGGCAGGTCCCTCAGTTCTGCGACAACATCGTGATAGAGCTGTATGTCAATGAGGAAAGTAGGGAATTCATCGCCGAACGATGCTTTACACTACACTTTAACTTTTAAACTTTTTAACAATCGCCGATCCTAATAAAAATATTACATAAATAACTGCCGACGAAATTCATCACACCAAAAACTTACCACTAGGTAAGCCGCTCAGCGCGGCGTATAGCGGTGGCTTAGGTTTTACCATCCTGCTGACTTCCTCTTCTCGCCTCCCAGGCTACTTAAAGACAATTTTTATATTGGATTGACAGCACCGATGACGCCTGGATTTGAAATGGCCGATCGAGCCGTTAGCTGCTTTCTCTGGGTCGTCAATATCGGCTTGCGGTAATTTGAAGCTCTAGTCAGAGAATAGACCGTGCCATTCCAAGGCGTTTGTCGCCGATTGCTTGTGCAACCAGCAGGGAGGCTTTCCTCGGCCCTCTATTGTCTCCTTGCCTTTCTGCGCTTGTAACCAGCCCCGTTCTCTGAATTGTTCTTGTGCGCAATGTATATGCATGCGGCATTTGTTGCAATGTTTAGGATGGAAACGCTCACTCAAGGTCTGTATTTCCGCATCCGGCCGATTCGTTAGCATAACTTTAACTTCAAGAAAAATTGTTGGAGCCCAAAACCAATAGAAAACTTCTCCCGGGTCATTATTTCCCAATAATCTTGACAGGTAATACGTTTTCTTAACGTTTTTTGGTCTCGACAATACTTTTTCGGTTATTTCTTTTCATTAATTATGCGCTTAAATCATACTGCCAATTTAGGCAAAAGAACGACAACGACGCAGCAGATCTGTCAGGGTCATTCTAAATCCAAATGTGTTTTTTATAGAAAATCTTTAACAAGAACAAAATTTGTTTGTAGTCACCAACATTTAATCGAAGTACTGCAAGGACGAGGGTAAGTTCTCCGCTTATATGGTTTAATTAAACAAATAATATAGCTTAACATTTAATTATATAGACTTATGACGAAATTTAGATTTAGTAACAACCGCTTTTGACAACTTTTCCACTTGACTCTCGACTCTACACTCGCTACCTTCCTATCGATAACTTGCTCTTGTCTAGGGTTACATTGTAATTAGGGCTGCAATGTAGAAGTATCGAAACATTTAATACCTATTTAGTACGTACAACCACTGCACTATGGTCCAGAATTAGATTTTTGGGCATAAAGTCGAAAAATTGAGTTACATGGTTTAAACTTCACACATTTTATTGTTATAGCATTGATAATTTGTGAAAAAATGCGACCACGCCCACGCTTGGCGCCCCTGCAAACTAATTAATAGTAGATTTAGAATAAATACATATTATTTGCCGAATTTCGCAAAGTATCGCGAATTTTTGAATTTTCGCGAATTTTGATTTTTTTGTGGCGTTATGTTGGTACTCATGTCTGTCACTTATGCCGACAAGCTGGGCCATTTTGAATGTACACTTAATTGTTGACAGCTGATTTGCATGCACGTGTTTTGGATCGTTTTCGATTATTACCTATTCAAAAAAATGGGTCAAAAACCTGTATCCAATTTTGTGTTAAAAACAAAATTAAGTGGGCGGATGCATTCCGAATGTTGACTGTGGCGTCGTGGTGACGAATCGTGGGTTTATGGTTATGAAGTGGAAACCAAAGCTCAATCATCTCAATGGAAGCTGCCGCACAAAGGTGCCCTAAACTGAAGAAGCCCATGAAAGGACGACGTAATCCTAGTAACATTGTAAGATACCCAGTTTTTATTGAGATTCTCTTTAATCTCTTTGAAAACATGATACAAGTATTCAATTACGACACCTGGGGGTACCTTACCACCGGAAATGAAATCGTAACACCAGGATATTGCCGTTTCAATGTTAGAATTTTTTCATAACGTGATCTTGATACACTCCCCCTATTCTCAAATTCAGCGTTGGGGATAAACACTTCTTTTTCTTCCTCGATTGAGTAAATCTTGAATGACAGCGATATGCTTAAGCAATAGAAGAAATGTTAATAGTTCTGTTTCTATGGTATTGGAGAAGAGTTTAGATGGAATTATTGAAAGGGAGAAAGTATCGAGGTTGCCCTTCTGGAAAATACAGTGATTGAAGGATGTGAGCCTGACTGTTGCGATGTTGTTGACAATTGCTTTGATAAAATTGATCCTTACGTCAGTAAGCCTTCTGATTTCGTTAAAGAAAATAGGAATCTTTGCAACAGGTACCGTTATTAAGAAATTGCCATCTGCTCTCAGATGCGGAATTAAAACAGAGCGGAACTGGTTCTTTTGATATGAAATGCGAAATTAACCATTATCTTGTGTGTGCAAAACGGTTTGATAATACGCCTGTTTAACTAATATATGCAGGTTATCAGCCTGTTGGAATATGCAAACGTTGGAGCAGGTATGCTAATGGAGCTCTACAAAATTTGCCACCGATCAATAAAGTGGTACATCAGAATTTTTTAAACCCAAAGCCAAAACATATTCCCTTTATAAAATTTCAATCGGAAATTTCTCATAAACTCCATATGCAAAAAAGAAACAAGAGAGAACGCTATAGTCGAGTTCCCCGACTATCTGATACCCGTTACTCAGCTAGTGAAAGTGCGAAGGAGGTCTTCAACACTGACAGTTTTTGGCGGTTTGTGGGCGTTATAGTTGGCGTGGCAAAAATTTTTTTGGCAAATCGATAGAAATTTACAAGACTAATACAAAAATTAAAAAATATCAAAACATTTTTTAAAAGTGTGGGCGTGGCAGCTTTGGGCGGTTTGTGGGCGTTAGAGTAGGCGTGGCAAAAAGTTTTTATGCAAATCGATAGAAATTTACAACACCAATACAAAAATGAAAAATATTAAGACATTTTTCAAAAGTGTGGGCGTGGCAGTTTTGGGCGGTTTGTGGGCGTTAGAGTGGGCGTGGCAGCATGATTCGACAAACTTGCGCTGCGTCTATGTCCTGGAGTCTGTATGCTTAATCTCAACTTTCTAGCTTTTGTAGTTCCTGAGATCTCGACGTTCATACGGACAGACAGACGGACGGACAGACGGACGGACAGACGGACAGACGGACGGAGAGACGGACATGGCCAAATCGACTCGGCTATTGATTCTGATCAAGAATATATATACTTTATATGGTCGGAAACGCTTCCTTCTGCCTGTTACATACTTTTCAACGAATCTAGTATACCCTTTTACTCTACGAGTAACGGGTATAAAAAGAGAGGTCGACCAACAAATGCAGAAAGAGAAAGCTCAGTAGTATATTCAAACAGTGTTTCTTCAAACAAATAAGTACAAATTTCGGATCAATCCTACAGTTATGATAACATTATGAACATTGGGTGGTTTTTGGAGAAAGGGGACGTTGCATACAGTGCAAAAGTGCAACACCAAATGCCTTAAATAAAAAACCGATCTTGCTTATACACTACAACTGCCAAACGTTGCTCACCAGCACCTTTCGGTACCGCCCAAACTAATGGGCGTGGCATACTAACATTTTTTGGAAACGCTTGTATATTTTGTTTTTGAGCGTTGGAATCACGTTTGCTAGACATATTAAAGTGATTATGCTTTATTTCGTTATGCGCTGAATAGGCAAGAATATCTCTTAACAGGTCGTTACAAGATATATAATTATTAGATATCTTCCTTTTAAAATCGTAATCATTAATCCCGTTGATGATGTGTGTTGATATTGCTGAATCGGTTAACACACCCTTTTTACCAATAGCTAGCATTTTATAGAAATAGTCTTGCGGTGATTCTCTGAGATCTCGACGAATTTTTGACATTTTAAGGTGAACGTCTTCGGAATTACTGAGACATGGAAAATCGTTGAGGAACTTTGACTTAAACTCTGGCCATGTTTGGAAGACTTCTTCAGTTGAGTCTACCCAATACCAAGCAGAACCAAGCATCTTTTGTTTAACTGCAACGATCATCCCAACGATATGCGGTTTGAAGGGAGTCAACGCGTCTAATGAAGTGTTGCGAATCTAAGGACTTGATGGATGATGGGTTGAATTCCGGGAGAAGAGATACCATTTCACTTATATTTCCGTACGAACTATTAATGTTTTCAGATACCGTTGAGCCGCGGTTGTATAAGAAGTTTGGCGGAATCGGGGTATATGGATTTTCGTTATTTTTTGACGATGTTACGAATGTGTATTGTATGATATAAATCATAGTGTGGCTGTAAATATGTGCCGAACGGTGCCGCTGTTGCGTTACAGTGTCCCAAATGAGCGTGGGGAATCGGAGAATTAATTTGGCTGTGACGAATAAGTATAAGTTTGCGAATTAACGTGGTTTTGCGGTGTCATAGAGAAATTAACAAGTTGCGGAAAGATCGAATGTTGGGGAAAGACAGCGACATTATCGTGTTGCTGTGACGTGATAACATTAACGTGCTGCCGAGACGCAGCAACATTATCGTGTTGCTGTGACGTAACGATATTGTACTGTTGCTGAGACGTAACAATATTATCGTGTTGCTGTGACGTGATAACATTAGCGTGTTGCGGAGACGTGTCAACATTATCGTGTTGCTGTGACGTAGCAACCTTAGCTTGTGACGCAATCAATCGCGAAAGGATTTGTTGAGACGTGTTAGGCATACACTACACTCTATTATTTCGTTTGCGTTTTGACCGTTTTCGATTGGAGAGGAGATACTGCTCGGATGAAAAGATCTCTCTTGAAGTTCGCGCAATGGTTTCTCTAATTCGGCAATTTTTTTCTGCATTGATTGGTTTCCTGCACTCGCGTACTCGTCGTCACTGTTATGGGCATTTAGTCTCTTCAATAAGTCTTCACGATTTCCTGACGTTGAGAGTCCTGCTTCTCTGCATTTATGTTGCAGGTCTTCTTGCTTACGTAATCTTTCTTCGGAGGCATGTTTGTTGCTTCGTTTCTTTGCTTTTTTTATACTCTCATTTTTCGCACGTTTTCACTTATTGCGCACTATCTTATCCCACATAAACACCAAGAAATATGATTCGCGATGCCTATGTGTGTAAGCTTTCAGTTTTGTCAGGAATTAAGCGAGTGGGTAGCGCGACTAACTATGTGAAAGAATCGAAACGTTATAGTGTTAGGTATACTTTAATTAATTAATCAAATAAGTTTTGATCGATGTTAATGTTTTTGCCGCTCGTTGCAATCACGTCCGCTTCTATTGTTGGTTCTCTCTCGACTCTCTCATGGCATTCCCTTCTTATATTTTCCAACACCGAATGTGTACATATGGGACTTATAAGGATGCCACCAGGTTGAGTTTTAATTGGAGTGTGACACAGGTTACCATTTTTATATTTCCTGTTTCCTTTTCAGGTTGGATCTAGAATTGTGGGTGAATAAACTACACTCTACCCCGGATAAAACTCATTCTTATCTATTTTCTTACTAGGGTCGAAGCTCTTACCAAACAGACATTAGAAGGTAATTTTATGTTTCTAACTAGCCATGTCAACACTTTATTTAAAGGTGTTGCTAGCGATTGGTATTGGCATTACCACCAAAGTGTACCCCAGAAATTCAGCATGAGCTTTTTTATATAAGGAGATCAGTAGCATTTCTTAGCTAAAGAAGATTATTCGCAAAGGGAAACGTTCATGCTTACTGTCAAGCCAGGATTGCGAAAACCTCTTCCTGCTCCTGATAGGTTTGTGCAGGAGGCAATTCTTGAGACCGAAGTGGAGTCGGATTCAGACACAGTTGAAATTTCCGCAATTAACTTATCCTCCTGGAATTGTAGCAAAATCGGACACAGATATCAGGATTGCTTACCCGAACGTCGTGTGTTCTGCTATGGGCGTGGCAAAACAGACACCTACCTTCCTTCATGCCCTCATTGTCGCTCAAAAAACTACCGAGGCCGTGCACCTTTGAAAGGGGCACACAAACAAGTGGTGACGAAAGCCGCCAATACGGAGTAACCAATAGCTGCTCTGTACCTTCTCTCCCTGATTTGTCTCAACATCCAGACTATCCTTTAACCGAATTAGGTGCACCCGGCGAATCTCTCAATAAACATCAGAGACAGCCTTCGCGATCTGCACAGCGTATTAAAGATTTTTTTGATCAGATAAAAATCGAAAAACGGTTTTTGTTATCAGCAATTATTGCCTCTGATGTACGACCATACGCAGACGTAAAAATTCTTGGCCGATCAGTATCTGGATTAATGGATACTGGTGCCTCTTTTAGTTATATAGGTGGAAAACTAGACGATGGAAAATCCCAAAACACCGTGGGCAAGATTCGCACAGAAATTCAGTACAACAATATGACCAAGGATATTACTTTTTACATCGTACCTTCGTTAAAGCAATCACTTTATTTAGGGTTCGATTTTTGGACAGAATATCAGCTATTACCATATGCTAAAATGAAACCTAGTCCAGAAAGTAATCTCTCAGCAGTAGATCTAGACGATGTTCGTTTTCTGACTGAAGAACAAAAACAGCAACTTGATGCCGTAGTTTAATGCTTTCCTTCTTTTGCCGAAAAGGGTATAGGAAGAACGACCATGCTTTCCCACTCCATTGACGTTGGCGATTCCGTACCTATCAAGCAGCGACATTATCCTGTGTCCCCAGCTATCGAAAAACTTATGTATGATGAACTGGATCGCATGCTTGCTTTAGAGGTTATTGAAGAGTAGACCAGTGCGTGGTCTTCCCCTGTCGTATTGGTCCGCCAACTCGGAAAAGTGCGATTATGTATAGATAGCCGAAAGGGGAACCAAGTGACACGCAAGGATGCTTATCCAATGCCCATCATAGATGGCATCCTAAGCCGGTTGCCAAAGCCGGTTGCCCACTAGAGACAAGTTCGCGTGATAAAACAGCTTTTACGGTACCAGGTAGACCTCTCTACCACTTCACCGTAATGCCATTTGGTCTTACCAACGCGCTTTCAACCATGTCCAAATTAATGGGCCGAATAATTCCGTGCACTTTAAAAAACGAAGTATTTATATATCTAGACGACCTTTTGATCGTATCCGATACCTTTGAACGACATGTATTAGTTCTGAAAGAAATATCATCTTGTCTAAGAAAAGCTGGATTAACCATCAATGTTCACAAAAGCAAATTTTGTAGAAAGGAGGTCAGCTATTTAGGCCATATTGTAGGCAATGGCGCAATCACAATGGATATGGATAAAATTAGCGCTATCGTAGATTATCCTGTTCCTAAGTCTATTAAGCAATTGCGACGATTCCTGGGTATGACTGGGTGGTACCAGAAATTTATTCGAAATTATGCTTCTGTCTCAGAACCTTTAACGGATGCGTTGAAAGAAAAACTACGTTTTAATTGGGGCAAGGCAGCTAACGAAGCTTTTGAGAATTAAAAAAAGCAGCTTTGTAATGTCCCAGTGTTACGTATTATATACACTGCGACGCCAGTCACACCGGCGTTGGTGGCGTGCTTATGCAGATAAATGACGAAGGTGACGAAGTTCCTATCTCTTACATGTGCAAGAAACTTAATCAATGCCAGAGAAATTACTCGGTCAGAAATATTTTTTTTTAATAACTTTTATTCACGTTTAATTTTCTAACTTCATAAAATTTTACTATTTTGAGTAAATAGCCAAAAAATATTAACAAATAATTTGGAAAACCCAAAAACGTCCTAGCAATCAAAACTGAATCGAAGTTGCCAGAAGCAGTAACGTAGTTTAAAGCATCGTTCGGCGATGAATTCCCCACTTTCCTCATTGACATACAGCTCTATCACGATGTTGTCGCAGAACTGAGGGACCTGCCGCTCCACATCATTGCAGTCTAGGGTGGAGCGATTGACCACGGCCCACTTGTCGGTGTTTAGGCCCGGGTTCTGCGACTCCTCACGTCCTCAGGAGGCCGAAGAACTCGATTAAGGGCTGGCAGGAGTGCGGCGGGCACATACCATAGACGGCTGACATGACCCATTGGGCGGTTTCCTCATCCTCGCAGACCACTAGCATGCTGGAGTCGAACGTCTGCGGATAGATACTCGTAAGGCCCACAGTATTTCGTATGTATGTACCATGTATGCACCATGTTAGCTAAGGCTGAAGTATGAAGCCTATGGTTGCAAAAAAGCAGCGCCAGATGAAATCCCCGTTATAAATAAGAAGATCAGCGCGGCATTCTGTGACGAGTTCTTGGTTAGACGAGTCGAATAAAGGAAAATAAGAAGTTTAACCTACGCATCGGCGTCGGTTGGCGTTCACAATTACGGCAACGGTGTCCACACCGTCCGCGTCCGAACTCTGGTTTGTTATCACCAGACCGTATCGCCGGTTGTCGGGCATTGTGTTCGCATACGGCGGCCAAGTATCCCTCTTCCTGCAATTCCTATTTTCCTATTTTTGCCACCACTTGCTCCACTGCGCTGCTGCTGGTCCTCTGCTCCGACTTGCACGCCATTATTTGTGTGGGAATTGGTTCGAGTAAGAATACTCGCAGTGAACTGTGGTCCAGAAATCGATTTTTTTGGCGTAAAGTCGAGTTTTCGATGTTAATATATCTATTTTAATTATAAATCAAATAAATCATACATTAATAAAAAATTTTAATTCAAACCTTTAAAAGCGGCACCAAAACTTGTTGACAGCTTTTGAAACTGTGCTAGCGAACAGCTGATTTCTGAAAAGAAATAAAATAAAATAAAATATTTAGTTGCTTTATATTGTGCCACACGTGTAAAATTGGTCCAGAAAATTCAACTTAATTATGAAAAGTCATCTTCCAAATTATGTGTATTATTTTTTAGAATACTAACATGCGTTCTCCGTTTTTTCATGGAATATAACTAATAAGCTGTTTCATGCTGAAAGCAACTAATTTGTCCAGATTGTACTTGTGAGTGTTGTCTTTAGCCACAAATCGAAAACTCATCCTTATTTGTCCCCCTTTTCTCACTATTTGGTAATATATAGGCAACTTTTCAAAATATGGCGCAGAAACAATCGAAAAATTCAATGTGTATTGGACTGGATATACAGGGTGGGCCATCTAAATGTGACCCACGACAACTCTTAATAACTTTGACATACATTGTCAAATCGACCAACGTCATACCACATCTGATTCTTCATTTCAAGTAGTCATTAACTATGGATAACTACACTCCACCAACGATCAATCGAAGCCACTTACCGTCAATGTCAACCGATATCGAGCCATGATAACCGATTTTTTGATGCCAATTGTGCGTAGAAAGCGAATGCATAACTTCTGGTTCCAACAAGATGGCCCGATCTAACGCCACCCGACTTTTATTTGTGGGGATTTTTGAACTCTAAAGTGTACATCAACAAGCCAAGGACTTTAACTCAACTCAAGGCGAACATCGAACGTGAAATAGCGGCCATACCTAAAGCTACGCTCGAGAAAGTGATGAAAAATGCCGAACAAAGAGCCAATTTGTCATCAGGGAAAAAGGCGAGCACATGATCCAAATAATATTTTAAATGTTAATAATATTAATCTTCTTGAATTAAATAAATGCCTGTGCAAAATTAACAAATTGTCTTTTCCTTAACAATTTTATTTACGAATCACACGGGTCACAAGTAAATGGCCCACCCTGTACACCAAGATTAATAAAAATGCTTTGGAATCCAAGATCTTAAAGGAAATAGACAAAAAAAAATAAAGTAATTTTAATAGTTACATTTGTAAGTATCTTTCCAAATATAACTACATGCTTGAACGATTTATGTCTGGCTGGCGTCTAAAATATCAATTACACTCGATGAAACCTGCAAGACACCACAGCAGTGGGACGTCTTAAAAAATGCGGGCACAAGATTAAAAAGGAAATTGGCATTTGAGCTTGCAGATGAAAATAATTGTGATGCAAATCTTCTTGCACATGCTGCAGCACTCTCTGCGCAGAAACAAAGCAGGAAGGAACGGCTTTTATTCTTAAGAAAACCATAACAACACCCGAATAATCATCTGAATCGAGAAAGCAATTTGGTATACAAAAACCCATTCTACTTGCTCCCGATGAAGTTTTGGCTTTCCTTCTAGAAAATTCTCTTACAAAACGGCAATACATGAACACTAGATTTAAGAATACAAGTCGCCACAGTAACATTTATCCAAACTATTATAGTCTTGTAATGGAATCTAAATTACAATGCCGTCCTGTAAATATAAACGTAACAGAAACCTGTGCCCAAGTATCATTAAAAAAACTTTTGGATCATACTGCGTACAGAATTATTAAAATGCAGGCTGATGTTTTAAATCAGTTCTCAAACAGTTCTGAAACTAATATGCAGCTATGGATTTGATGGTTCAACGGGTCATTCAATATACCAGCAGAAGTTTACTACCGAAACACCTGGCAAACAGCTTTCAGATCACTCAATTTTTGTCACTTCTGTTATACCCATAACAATTATAGACTCTTTTGAAAACAAAATATGTAATAATTCATAAAATATTGGTTCACAATTACCAGATTAATAATTCGAGCTTGGTTCTACTAGGATACATAGGATTCTCAAGCTTGAAACATAGCTTACAAGAAAGATAGATTGTCACATTTAATTGTCGCAACTGATATATTTCATAGAGCTATAGATTTCTCGGATCCATTATTGTCTAGTATTTCTCGTACGTGTAGTACGATCTGCAGTGCGATTCTGATGACGATGAGGATATTTACAATATCGATTTGGATGAAGAAGAAAATTGCATTTAAAATACAAGAGAGAACGCTATAGTCGAGTTCCCCGACTATCTGATACCCGTTACTCAGCTAGTGGAAGTGCGAAGGAGAGTCTTCAACACTGACAGATTTTTTACAAGACCAATACAAAACTGGAAAAATATCAAAACATTTTTTAAAATTTGTGGGAGTAAGGGTGAGCGTGGCCAAACGATTTTAAGCAAATCGATGGAAATTTTCAAGACTAACAAAAATGTGAAAAATATCAACACATTTTTATACCCGTTACTCGTAGAGTAAAAGGGTATACTAGATTCGTTGAAAAGTATGTAACAGGCAGAAGGAAGCGTTTCCGACAATATAAAGTATATATATTCATGATCAGGATCAATAGCCGAGTCGATCTGGCCATGTCCGTCTGTCCGTATGAACGTCGAGATCTCAGGAACTACAAAATCTATACATACTGTTGGCCTTACGAGTATCTATCCGCAGACGTTCGACTCCAGCATGCTAGTGGTCTGCGAGGATGAGGAAACCGCCCAATGGGTCATGTCAGCCGTCTATGGTATGTGCCCGCCGCACTCCTGCCAGCCCTTAATCGAGTTCTTCGGCCTCCTGAGGACGTGAGGAGTCGCAGAACCCGGGCCTAAACACCGACAAGTGGGCCGTGGTCAATCGCTCCACCCTAGACTGCAATGATGTGGAGCGGCAGGTCCCTCAGTTTTGCGACAACATCGTGATAGAGCTGTATGTCAATGAGGAGAGTAGGGAATTCATCGCCGAACGATGCTTTACACTACGTTACTGCTTCTGGCAACTTCGATTCAGTAAAATTTTAAACTTTTAAACTTTTTATCAATCGCCGAGCCTAACAAAAATATTACATAAATAACTGCCGACGAAATTCATCACACCAAAAACTTAGCACTAGGTAAGCCGCTCAGCGCGGCGTATAGCGGTGGCTTAGGTTTTACCACCCTGCTGACTTCCTCTTCTCGCCTCCCAGGCTACTTAAAGACAATTTTTATATTGGATTGACAGCACCGATGACGCCTGGATTTGAAATGGCCGATTGAGCCGTTAGCTGCTTTCTCTGGGTCGTCAATATCGGCTTGCGGTAATTTGAAGCTGTAGTCAGAGAATAGACCGTGCCATTCCAAGGCGTTTGTCGCCGATTGCTTGTGCAACCAGCAGGGAGTCTTTCCTTGGCCCTCTGTTGTCTCCTTGCCTTTCTGGCCTTGTAACCAGCCTGTTCTCTGAATTGTTCTTGTGCGCAATGTATATGCATGCGGCATTTGTTGCGATGTCCAGGATGGAATCATGAGCGAGCATTATTGCATTATTGAAGAGTGGAAACGCGACCTCAAGGTCTGTATTTCCGCATCCGGCCGTTTCGTTAGCATAACTTTAACTTCAAGAAAAATTGTTGGAGCCCAAAACCAATAGAGAACTTCTCCCGGGTCATTATTTCCCAATAATCTTGACAGGTGATACGTTTTCTTAACGTTTTTTGATCTCGACAATCCTTTTTCGGTTATTTCTTTTCATTAATTCTGCGCTTAAATCATACTGCCAATTTAGGCAAAAGAACGACATCGACGCAGCAGATCTGGTCAAGGGTCAATTCTAAATCCAATTGTGTTTTTTATAGAAAATCTTTAACAAGAACAAAACTATGTTTGTAGTTACCAGCATTTAATCGAAGTACTGCAAGGACGAGGGTAAGTTCTCCGCTTATATGGTTTAATTAAACAAATAATATAGCTTAACATTTAATTATATAGACTTATGACGACGAAATTTAGATTTAGTAACAACCGCTTTTGACAACTTTTCCACTTGACTCCCGACTCTACACTCGCTCCCATCCTATCGACAACTTGCTCTTGTCTAGGGTTACATTGTAATTAGGGCTGCAATGTAGAAGTATCGAAACATTTAATACCTATTTAGTACGTACAACCACTGCACTATGGTCCAGAATTAGATTTTTGGGCATAAAGTCGAAAAATTGAGTTACATGGTTTAAACTTCACACATTTTATTGTTATAGCATTGATAATTTGTGAAAAAATGCGACGACGCCCACGCTTGGCGCCCCTGCAAACTAATTAATAGTAGATTTAGAATAAATACATATTATTTCCCAAATTTCGCAAAGTATCGCGAATTTTGAATTTTCGCGAATTTTGTTTTTTTTTGTGGCGTTATGTTGGTACTCATGTCTGTCACTTATGCCGACAAGCTGGGCCATTTTGAATGTACACTTAATTGTTGACAGCTGATTTGCATGCACGTGTTTTGGATCGTCTTCGATTATTACCTATTCAAAAAAATGGGTCAAAGAACCTGTATCCAATTTTGTGTTAAAAACAAAATTAAGTGGGCGGATGCATTCCGAATATTGACTGTGGCGTCGTGGTGACGAATCGTGGGTTTATGGTTATGAAGTGGAAACCAAAGCTCAATCATCTCAATGGAAGCTGCCGCACAAAGGTGCCCTAAACTGAGGAAGCCCATGAAAGGACGACGTGATCCTAGTAACATTGTAAGATACCCAGTTTTTATTGAGATTCTCTTTAATCTCTTTGAAAACATGATACAAGTATTCAATTACGACACCTGGGGGTACCTTACCACCGGAAATGAAATCGTAACACCAGGATATTGCCGATTCAGTGCTAGAATTTTTTGATAACGTGATCTTGATACAGCATATCCAGCGATATGCTTAAGCAAAAGAAGAAATGTTAATAATTCTGTTTCTATGGTACTGGAGAAGAGTTTAGATGAAATTATTGAAAGGGAAAAAGTATCGAGGTTGCCCTTCTGGAAAATACAGTGATTGAAGGATGTGAGCCTGACTGTTGCGATGTTGTTGACAATTGCTTTGATAAAATTGATCCTTGCGTCAGTAAGCCTTCTGATTTCGTTAAAGAAAATAGGAATCTTTGCAACAGGTACCGTTAATAAGAAATTGCCAACTGCTCTCAGATGCGGAATTAAAACAGCGCGGGACTGGTTCTGCATGTAAATGAAAACGGCTTTACTCACTTGAGTTTGGTTAAGCTTTTTTCCGCCACCAGATTTTTACAATCCGCGTGGACACTGGCACTATGTGATTATTATATATCTTATCGGCAACTGCAACGATTTGCACTCTACCGGATCTCAAAAGGAATAGATTTTAGCACGGAAACGGATGGAATCGCTTAGCATTTTTCTCTGCTACAGCATAAAATTTCCTAATCAGACTAAAGCTTTCCAGATCTTCCCTGGCGCATCCATGAGCTATCTGGTATTTGTGTCCAAAACTCTGTTCTGGCAGAAATGCAGCTAGCTAATTAAAAATGCATGTGCATTAAAGCTCCGCTTAAACTACGTAAAGCTTTTACTGAAATGCATCGACGTTATTCCCGTCGCGTAAAGCCAGGCTCAGAGTATCACATAATTTAGTACATACTTCTAGGCAGAAAATGTTTATATCTTTTATTGTTTATCTAAAATTTATTTAGCGGCTCTTCAGTCGCCACTACAGAATGTTGCGGAAAGACAGCGACATTATCGTGTTGCTGTGACGTGATAACATTAAAGTGCTGCCGAGACGTAGCAACATTATCGTGTTGCTGTGACGTAACGATATTATACTGTTGCTGAGACGTAGCAATATTATCGTGTTGCTGTGACGTGATAACATTAGCGTGTTGCCGAGACGTAGCAACATTATCGTGTTGCTGTGACGTAGCAACCTTAGCTTGTGACGCAATCGATCGCGAACGGACTTGTTGAGACGTGGCATACACTACACTCTATAATTTCGTTTGCGTTTTGAGCGTTTTCGATTGGAGAGGAGATACCGCTCGGATGAAAAGATCTCTCTTGATCTCTCTCTCTGCATTGATTGGTTTTTGTTAGTTATGTTATGTTTTGATAGTTATGTTACTACGTCTGATTTTGGGATGAGTGTATTGTTTAGGGTACATGGTGGGCAGGTTTGTCTATTCAGTGTGAATGTTACATGTCTGCTTTTGGTCTCGTTTATCTTAATGCGCCAGTCCGCAAACCATCTTTCCACTGTTTTAAGATGACAGTCAAGTTTTTCTATTGCCTTTGATGGGCATTTGGATCGGCTGAGTATTGCGGTATCGTCAGCAAACGTAGAGGTTGTGAGCTGATAGTTTGTAGGCTGTATATGTCTGCTGTATATAAAGTGTAAAGAACGGGGCCCAGCACACTTCCTTGGGGAACTCCAGCATTGATGACGCGGTCGTGTGAAGTCAAACTGTTACACCTGATTGAGAACACTCTTTTGAAGAGATAAGATTCGAACACTTTGTGGGTATTCTGCGAAAGCAGTTTTGTTGTCTTGAACATTAGTCCTTCCAGCCAGACTCGGTCAAATGCTTGTGCGACATCTAAGAATATTGCTGAGCAGTATTCCCGGTGCTCAAAAGCAGTACGAATTTCGTTTGTGATGCGATTGACCTGTTCGATCGTTCCATGATTTTTGCGAAAACCAAATTGATGGGATGGTATTGTGTTTCGCATTCTTAAGTAGGGAGCTAGGTGTTTTAAGAATGCCTTTTCAAACAGTTTCGAGAGACACGATAGGAGACTGATTGGTCTGTAGGATGAGGGTTGCGTTTTGTCTTTGCCTGGTTTGGGAATCATCACTATGACCCCCTTTTTCCACCTTTGGGGATAGTATCCAAGTTTCGTAATAGCGTTAAAGAGATTGCATAAGGTCAAAACCGCACACGGTGGGAGTTCTATGATCATTTTTGGTGTCACCAAGTCGTGTCCAGGTGATTTTTTGGGCTCAAGATCTTTTATTATAGATGCTATCTCACGTTGACTAAATGTTATTGGATTTATTGGTGGCTGGATTTTAATTGCTACAGGTAGGACAAATGAGTTGTTAGCAGTATTTGGTTGGAATACGCCTTGAAGGTGATCAGCGAATGCACTTGCTCTATCTTGTTCGCTGCGTATCCAGCTTCCTGAGGGGCCTCGCAGTGGAACGACTGTTTCTGCTGGTGGCTGAATATTTTTGTGTGCTTTCCACAAAGGGTTCTTCTTGCTGCTGGGTATATAGCTGTTCGATATATAGATGCTGGGCGTTTGCTTCCTCAAGCTTAAGTGCCCTGGTTAGTCTACGTGTTGCTATTTTTAGCTGTTCCTTAGCCTTTGGGGATCTGTGATTCTGTCATTCTCTTCTTAGTCTTCGTTTTTCAAGTACTAGCTGTTCGATTTCGCAAGTTGTCTTGGTATGATTTGTCATTTTGTGTGTATCTGGAGGGGTAGAGGCCTTGGCTGCAGCAACAAGATTTTCCTCCATCGATTCGATCAGGCGGTCAATATCCTCATGGGTAGACACTGTTTGAGTTGGTACCATGTGAGTACAAACGTATTTCGTGTAACTTACCCAGTTGGTCCTGTTGCCTGTCAGCCTGTAGGTCTTTTTGTGTGTATCTGGAGGGGTAGAGGCCTTGGCTGCAGCAACAAGATTTTCCTCCATCGATTCGATCAGGCGGTCAATATCCTCATGGGTAGACACTGTTTGAGTTGGTACCATGTGAGTACAAACGTATTTCGTGTACCTTACCCAGTTGGTCCTGTTGCCTGTCAGCTTGTAGGTGTGCTCAGTTGTATGTGGTCGATGCCTGAGAGCAAGTAAACCTGGTGAGTGATCTGATGATAGTTCTGCAAGTGACTCAGCCGTAATATTATTTCTAGGGATCTTTCTTATTAGATGATTCGCGATGCCTATGTGTGTAAGTTTTTAGTTTTGTCAGGAATTAAGCGATTGGGTAGCGCGACTAACTATGTAAATGAATCGAAACGTTATAGTATTAGGTATACTTTAAATAATTAATCAAATAAGTTTTAATCGATGTTAATGTTTTTGCCGCTTGTTGCAATCACGTCCGCTTCTATTGTTGGTTCTCTCTCGACTCTCTCATGGCATTCCCTTCTTATATTTTCCAACACCGAATGTGTACATATGGGACTTATAAGGATGCCACCAGTTTGAGTTTTAATTGGAGTGTGACACAGGTTACCATTTTTATATTTCCTGTTTCCTTTTCAGGTTGGATCTAGAATTGTGGGTGAATAAACTACACTCTACCCCGGATAAAACTCATTCTTATCTATTTTCTTACTAGGGTCGAATCTCTTACCAAACAGACATTATAAGGTAATTTTATGTTTCTTACTAGCCATGTCAACACTTTATTTGAAGGTGTTGCTAGCGATTGGTATTGGCGTTACCACCAAAGTGTACCCCAGAAATTCAACATGAGCTTTTTTATATAAAGAGATCAGTAGCATTTCTTAGCTAAAGAAGATTATTCGCAAAAGGGAAACGTTCATGCTTACTGTCAAGCCAGGATTGCGAAAACCTCTTCCTGCTCCTGATAGGTTTGTGCAGGAGGCAATTCTTGAGACCGAAGTGGAGTCGGATTCAGACACAGTTGAAATTTCCGCAATTAACTTATCCTCCTGGAATTGTAGCAAAATCGGACACAGATATCAGGATTGCTTACCCGAACGTCGTGTGTTCTGCTATGGGCGTGGCAAAACAGACACCTACCTTCCTTCATGCCCTCATTGTCGCTCAAAAAACTACCGAGGCCGTGCACCTTTGAAAGGGGCACACAAACAAGTGGTGACGAAAGCCGCCAATACGGAGTAACCAATAGCTGCTCTGTACCCTCTCTCCCTGATTTGTCTCAATAACCAGACTATCCTTTAACCGAATTAGGTCCACCCGGCGAATCTCTCAATAAACATCAGAGACAGCCTTCGCGATCTGCACAGCGTATTAAAGATTTTTTTGATCAGATAAAAATCGAAAAACGGTTTTTGTTATCAGCAATTATTGCCTCTGATGTACGACCATACGCAAATGTAAAAATTCTTGGCGGATCAGTATCTGGATTAATGGATACTGGTGCCTCTTTTAGTTATATAGGTGGAAAACTAGACGATGGAAAATCCCAAAACACCGTGGGCAAGATTCGCACAGAAATTCAGTACAACAATATGACCAAGGATATTACTTTTTACATCGTACCTTCGTTAAAGCAATCACTTTATTTAGGGTTCGATTTTTGGACAGAATATCAGCTATTACCATATGCTAAAATGAAACCTAGTCCAGAAAGTAATCTCTCAGCAGTAGATCTAGACGATGTTCGTTTTCTGACTGAAGAACAAAAACAGCAACTTGACGCCGTAGTTTAATGCTTTCCTTCTTTTACCGAAAAGGGTATAGGGAAAACGACCATGCTTTTCCACTCCATTGACGTTGGCGATTCCGTACCTATCAAGCAGCGACATTATCCTGTGTCCCCAGCTATCGAAAAAATTATGTATGATGAACTGGATCGCATGCTTGCTTTAGAGGTTATTGAAGAGTATACCACATGGCCAGATCGACTCGGGTATTGATCCTGATCAAGAATATATATACTTTATATGGTCGGAAACGCTTCCTTCTGCCTGTTACATACTTTTCAACGAATCTAGTATACCCTTTTACTCTACGAGAAACGGGTATACACTCAGAAAACTGAAGAACGAATAATTTGAGAACGAACGTTCTTAAAAATGTACTGTGTCGTACTTAAAATTTTTAAGACAACCGTTCTTGGAATAAGTACTAGTTGTACCCGAATTACACATTTCAAAAGCGATATTATTGATACTCATGGAAAACAAAGGTTTATCTTTTCTCATTTATGTATATTCCTTGATCATTTTATGCGGCCAATTTTAAAAGAATATACACAAAAAATATAAGAAGTTTAAACTAAAATTTATGCGATCGAAAAATCTCCAGCCATTCGACTTCTTACACTTGTTTATATCGATTACATACATTTCTGTGTTGTTGAAGAAACATATGTTTTTTCGATAATCGATTGCAACACGGCGCTCATTTAGTGTCAAAAAGTTCCTGGAGTAACAAGTACAAAGTGAATTAAGTGAAATAATTGAAGAATAATGTGAAAATGGGCACGGTGTGCAGGGTAAGTAGAAATCTTTAAATAAAGTATGTAATATACATACATAAAAAGTCGGTGGCCTATGCACGTGTTTGCATGCACGCATATGTATATGCGTATGCATGTATGTGTATAAAACTTTTGTGTTGCCAAATGTTACTTCTAAAAGAAATAAATCTATAAATTAATGTGTAATATTTACAGTTAAAAATTGACTTCTGGGAAATACGCCCAGAGAATGAGCATGCATTGGTTTTTAAATAGGACGACCTGAAGCGCAGTGTTTCCTTTTTACGATAGGAAGATTAAAAACCATCTCAGCAGGCAACAGCTTACCGAAGCACAGCCGGCAATAAATGAAGGTAATATAACTAATAACAAAATTTCTATTTACTTATTAATATATTTGGCTTTCTTCGTTTTTGATAGATACCCAGGACTCTATTTATTATTTTGCTTGACACCGCGTTTCGTTAAATATGTTTAGCTGTAAGAACTTTAAGAAAAGTGTAACAATTTAATTTTTAAGAAAAAAATTATGGAAGTTTTTATGTATACATTTACTATATATAAAATAAGAATAACAAAACTATTAAAGTCGTGTAAATAAACAATAAATATGATTCGTTCTTAAAACAAAAGTGTTTGCTCTGAAAATAAAAATACTCATACTTCAGTTTTAAATTTGTACAATTTAAACCGTGAATTTATAATGCACATATTAAAATTTGACGAGTTTGGGTTAAGTATTTTTAATATTTATTTTAAGTATTTCCCATACTTAAAGCAGTACATTTATTGTACTTGGATCCAGAACGTTCGTTCTCAAATTCATAATTTCGGTCTCAAATTATTCGTTCTTGAATTAAAATTTTTGTCCTTGAATCAAAAAAATTCGAGTTTACCGTACTTTCGATGCGGTTCGTTCTTGATTTGATATCGAAAAGCGTTAATTTTTCCCTGAGTGTACAAATCGATTTCTGGACCACAGTTCACTGCGAGTATTCTTACTCGAACCAATTCCCCCAAAAATAAGAGGGAAAGAGGGATACTTGGCCGCCGTATGCGAACACAATGCCCGAGAACCGGCGGTACGGTCTGGTGATAACAAACCAGAGTTCGGACTCGGACGGTGTGGACACCGTTGCCCTAATTGTGAACGCCAACCGACGCCGATGCGTAGGTTAAACTTCTTATTTTCCTTTATTCCACTCGTCTAACCAAGAACTCGCCACAGAATGCCGCGCTTTTCTTCTTCGCCTTTTACTTATGCTCTCCTATATCTCTATGTATGCGTGAACGGAATCTGTACATTTTTATCCCTTAATGCTAAATTATGAGTAAGTCCAATATATAGTTCTTACTTATAACCGGGATTGTACATACATACATAATACTGTGGGCCTTACGAGTATCTATCCGCAGACGTTCGACTCCAGCATGCTAGTGGTCTGCGAGGATGAGGAAACCGCCCAATGGGTCATCTCAGCCGTCTATGGTATGTGCCCGCCGCACTCCTGCCAGCCCTTAATCGAGTTCTTCGGCCTCCTGAGGACGTGAGGAGTCGCAGAACCCGGGCCTAGACACCGACAAGTGGGCCGTGGTCAATCGCTCCACCCTAGACTGCAATGATGTGGAGCGGCAGGTCCCTCAGTTCTGCGACAACATCGTGATAGAGCTGTATGTCAATGAGGAAAGTGGGGAATTCATCGCCGAACGATGCTTTACACTACGTTACTGCTTCTGGCAACTTCGATTCAGTAAAATTTTTAACTTTTAAACTTTTTATCAATCGCCGAACCTAATAAAAATATTACATAAATAACTGCCGACGAAATTCATCACACTAAAAACTTACCACTAGGTAAGCCGCTCAGCGCGGCGTATAGCGGTGGCTTAGGTTTTACCATCCTGCTGACTTCCTCTTCTCGCCTCCCAGGCTACTTAAAGACAATTTTTATATTGGATTGACAGCACCGATGACGCCTGGATTTGAAATGGCCGATCGAGCCGTTAGCTGCTTTCTCTGGGTCGTCAATATCGGCTTGCGGTAATTTGAAGCTCTTGTCAGAGAATAGACCGTGCCATTCCAAGGCGTTTATCGCCGATTGCTTGTGCAACCAGCAGGGAGGTTTTCCTCGGCCCTCTGTTGTCTCCTTGCCTTTCTGGGCTTGTATCCAGCCCTGTTCTCTGAATTGTTCTTGTGCGCAATGTATATGCATGCAGCATTTGTTGCAATGTCCAGGATGGAATAATGAGCGAGCATTATTGCATTATTGAAGAGTGAAAACGCGACCGCAAGGTCTATATTTCCGCATCCGGCCGATTTATTTCAAGAAAAATTGTTGGAGCCCAAAACCAATAGAGAACTTCTCCCGGGTCATTATTTCCCAATAATCTTGACAGGTTATACGTTTTCTTAACGTTTTTTGGTCTCGACAATACTTTTTCGGTTATTTCTTTTCATTAATTCTGCGCTTAAATCATACTGCCAATTTAGGCAAAAGAACGACAACGACGCAGCAGATCTGCTCAAGGGTCAATTCTAAATCCAAATGTGTTTTTTATAGAAAATCTTTAACAAGAACAAAATTTTGTTTGTAGTCACCAACATTTAATCGAAGTACTGCAAGGACGAGGGTAAGTTCTCCGCTTATATGGTTTAATTAAACAAATAATATAGCTTAACATTTAATTATATAGACTTATGACGACGAAATTTAGATTTAGTAACAACCGCTTTTGACAACTTTTCCACTTGACTCTCGACTCTACACTCGCTCCCATCCTATCGATAACTTGCTCTTGTCTAGGGTTACATTGTAATTAGGGCTGCAATGTAGAAGTATCGAAACATTTAATACCTATTTAGTACGTACAACCACTGCACTATGGTCCAGAATTAGATTTTTTGGCATAAAGTCGAAAAATTGAGTTACATGGTTAAACTTCACACATTTATTGTTATAGCATTGATAATTTGTGAAAAAAATGCGACCACGCCCACGCTTGGCGCCCCTGCAAACTAATTAATAGTAGATTTAGAATAAATACATATTATTTCCCGAATTTCGCAAAGTATCGCGAATTTTTGAATTTTCGCGAATTTTGATTTTTTGTGGCGTTATGTTGGTACTCATGTCTGTCACTTATGCCGACAAGCTGGGCCATTTTGAATGTACACTTAATTGTTGACAGCTGATTTGCATGCACGTGTTTTGGATCGTCTTCGATTATTACCTATTCAAAAAAATGGGTCAAAGAACCTGTGTCCAATTTTGTGTAAAAAACAAAATTAAGTGGGCGGATGCATTCCGAATGTTGACTGTGGCGTCGTGGTGACGAATCGTGGTTTATGGTTATGAAGTGGAAACCAAAGCTCAATCATCTCAATGGAAGCTGAGTTCGCAAGTTCAGAGTTGGGATAAACAATTATTTTTCTTCCTCGATTGAGTAAATCTTGAATGACAGCGATATGCTTAAGCAGTAGAAGAAATGTTAATTATTCTGTTTCTATGGTACTGGAGAGGAGTTTAGATGGAATTATTGAAAGGGAGAAAGTATCGAGGTTGTCCTTCTGGAAAATACAGTGATTGAAGGTTGCGAGCCTGACTTTTGCGATGTTGTTGACCAATTGCTTTGATAAAATTGATCCTTACGTCAGTAAGCCTTCTGATTTCGTTAAAGAAAATATGAATCTTTGCAACAGGTACCGTTATTAAGAAATTTCCAACTGCTCTCAGATGCGGAATTAAAACAGCGCGGGACTGGTTCTTTTGATATGAAATGCGAATTTAACCATTATCTTGTGTGTGCAAAACGGTTTGATAATACGCCTGTTTAACTAATATATGCAGGTTATCAGCCTGTTGGAATATTCACACGTTGGAGCCAAAAAAATAAGCTTACATTGATATTTCAAGGCCAGTTATTGCTGCTTTATACGTGGGTGAAGTAGATTTGGCAGGTATGCTAATGGAGCTCTACAAAATTTGCCACCGATCAATAAAGTGGTAAATGCAACACCAAATGCCTTAAATAAAAAACCCATATGTGCTGCAATAACAATAGAAACTGTTTTTTGGCATACCACACTTAAATTGTCATTATAAAGAAAAAGGTCTCATATTCTGTGAAGTATAAAAACAATGCTTATACACTACTACTGCCAAACGTTGCTCACCAGCACCTTTCGGTAACGCCAAGCTAATGGGCGTGGCATACTAACATTTTTTGGAAACGCTTGTATATTTTGTTTTTGAGCGTTGGGATCACGTTTGCTAGACATATTAAAGTGATTATGCTTTATTTCGTTATGCGCTGAATAGGCAAGAATATCTCTTAACAGGTCGTTACAAGATATATAATTATTAGATATCTTCCTTTTAAAATCGTAATCATTAATCCCGTTGATGATGTGTGTTGATATTGCTGAATCGGTTAACTCACCCTTTTTACCAATAGCTAGCATTTATAGAAATAGTCTTGCGGTGATTCTCTGAGATCTCGACGAATTTGACATTTTAAGTGAACGTCCGGAATTACTGAGACATGGAAAATCGTTGAGAACTTTGACTTAAACTCTGCCACTTGGAAGACTTCTTCAGTTGAGTCTACCCAATACCAAGCAGAACCAAAGCATCTTTGTTCAACTGCAAATATTAGATATCGATCATCCCAACGTATGCGGTTTGAAGGGAGTCAACGGTAATGAAGTGTTGCGAATCTAAGGACTTGATGATGATGGGTTGAATTCCGGGAGAAGAGATACCATTTCACT
>NW_025318981.1:0-30320 GCF_016746245.2 Drosophila santomea
AAATACATTGTTTATTTTTATTTGAATGCCGTTTATTTAATTTAATGTTGTGAGCCAACGATACCCATCACACAACATTAAGTTTTAATAGAAATGTTAAAATGTGGTCACCAGTCACTTTTAACATACATATGTGGTAATGTGGTCCCCAATCACATTACCTTTGTGGTTGCCAGCCACATTTATTTATTATATAAATATATCAATATTTTGTTTGATTCCATTGAGAAATCAATCAATTGAATATTATTGTGTTAGATAATATTCATATATAAACGCATTTGCAAATAATCATAAATCATGTGCATTTCTAAAGTAATCTCATCATTCATATATCATATGCTTTTGTAATTTGGTATTTTGGTAAATTCAATTTATTTGTATTATAACAAATGTGTTTATTAACGGTAAGGATATTATACAATAATGATCCTTCCGCAGGTTCACCTACGGAAACCTTGTTACGACTTTTACTTCCTCTAAATAATCAAGTTCGGTCAACTTTTGCGAAACAACCGTAACACGCAAGGCGTCACAGTGATCACGTCCGGAGACCTCACTAAATAATTCAATCGGTAGTAGCGACGGGCGGTGTGTACAAAGGGCAGGGACGTAATCAATGCGAGTTAATGACTCACACTTACTGGGAATTCCAAGTTCATGTGAACAGTTTCAGTTCACAATCCCAAGCATGAAAGTGGTTCAGCGGTTTACCCGGACCTCTCGGTCTAGGAAATACACGTTGATACTTTCATTGTAGCGCGCGTGCAGCCCAGGACATCTAAGGGCATCACAGACCTGTTATTGCTCAATCTCATTATTGCTAGACGCAATTTGTCCATTTAAGAAGCTAGTGTCCTTATAATGGGACAAACCAACAGGTACGGCTCCACTTACATAAACACATTCAAACACAATAAACATTTTACTGCCACCATGAATGAAGGCTATATAAGCTTCAGCACCATAATCCTGAAGATATCTATTTAATATATTTGAGTCTCGTTCGTTATCGGAATTAACCAGACAAATCACTCCACGAACTAAGAACGGCCATGCACCACCACCCATAGATTCGAGAAAGAGCTATCAATCTGTCTTACACACTTATGTTCGGACCTGGTAAGTTTTCCCGTGTTGAGTCAAATTAAGCCGCAGGCTCCACTCCTGGTGGTGCCCTTCCGTCAATTCCTTTAAGTTTCAGCTTTGCAACCATACTTCCCCCGGAGCCCAAAAGCTTTGGTTTCCCGGGAAGCGACTGAGAGAGCCATAAAAGTAGCTACACCCAATTGCTAGCTGGCATCGTTTATGGTTAGAACTAGGGCGGTATCTGATCGCCTTCGAACCTCTAACTTTCGTTCTTGATTAATGAAAACATCTTTGGCAAATGCTTTCGCTTAAGTTAGTCTTACGACGGTCCAAGAATTTCACCTCTCGCGTCGTAATACTAATGCCCCCAAACTGCTTCTATTAATCATTACCTCTTGATCTGAAAACCAATGAAAGCAGAACAGAGGTCTTATTTCATTATCCCATGCACAGAATATTCAGGCATTTGAAGCCTGCTTTAAGCACTCTAATTTGTTCAAAGTAATAGTACCGGCCCACAATAACACTCGTTTAAGAGCACTAATGCAGGTTTTTAAATAGGAGGAACATATGAAAAAATACAAGTATTTAATCACATATAAGAACTCCACCGGTAATACGCTTACATACATAAAGGTATAGTACTAACCACAATTGTAAGTTGTACTACCCGTATGAAGCACAAGTTCAACTACGAACGTTTTAACCGCAACAACTTTAATATACGCTATTGGAGCTGGAATTACCGCGGCTGCTGGCACCAGACTTGCCCTCCAATTGGTCCTTGTTAAAGGATTTAAAGTGTACTCATTCCAATTACAGGGCCTCGGATATGAGTCCTGTATTGTTATTTTTCGTCACTACCTCCCCGAGCTGGGAGTGGGTAATTTACGCGCCTGCTGCCTTCCTTAGATGTGGTAGCCGTTTCTCAGGCTCCCTCTCCGGAATCGAACCCTGATTCCCCGTTACCCGTTGCAACCATGGTAGTCCTAGATACTACCATCAAAAGTTGATAGGGCAGACATTTGAAAGATCTGTCGTCGGTACAAGACCATACGATCTGCATGTTATCTAGAGTTCAACCAATAAAACGATCTTGCGATCGCTTGGTTTTAGCCTAATAAAAGCACATGTCCCATAAGGTTCATGTTTTAATTGCATGTATTAGCTCTAGAATTACCACAGTTATCCAAGTAACTGTTAACGATCTAAGGAACCATAACTGATATAATGAGCCTTTTGCGGTTTCACTTTTAATTCGTGTGTACTTAGACATGCATGGCTTAATCTTTGAGACAAGCATATAACTACTGGCAGGATCAACCAGAATAATGTTTCTTTCTTCATATTTCATTCATATTTTTTGAATTGAAATAAGTAATATAAATATTATAGATTTCCATTTTATATAAATTTCCGTTTTTTATTAAATCTATTTTAAATCGATTACGGCCATTTTTATATAGCATTCGTATTCGTAAATTCCATTCATGTTTTATACCATTATATATATATATTTCCATAATATTGTATATTTATATTATACATATTTCATTCTAAAATATTATTTTGTTTCCAACATACATAATTATTGTATCCACACATGTATAATTTTTGTTTAACCAATATAAATATTGAGTTAAATCATTTGCATTTTGATGATAAATTTAAAATTTATCTTTTTCCATATAACTCTCTGGTAATATATAACATAAAACCGAGCGCATATGATATTCATATATAAAATTTGGTAATTTTTCCATAATGTAATAATATCAATATATTTATTATACCGGGGTAACGATATAATATTTCCTTTTATGGCGTGGTAATAAATTATTAGTTTATTATCTTCATTATTATTAATAAATAATAATGCCTGCCGTCAAAAAATTAACGATAATATATGGAAACGATTTGTTATTCTATGTATAATAGAAACTTGACTTTTGTTTCAACGATATTATCTAAGGGCGTATATTCTTATTAACCGCGGAGCCAAGTCCCAAATGTTCATAAGAACCTGAGAAACAAATTTGTACGGAAAATAATATACTATATTTGTAAGTAACCAATATAATGAGATAGGTCGGCAACCAGTGCCTTCCTACCTAAATAGTAGTTTTGAAACCCGCTGTCATTAAAAATTAACGATGTTATATGGAAACGATTTGTTATTCTATTTATAATAGAATACTTGACTGTTGTTTCAACGATATCATCTAAGGGCGTATATTTTTATTAACCGCGTAGCCAAGTTCCCAAATGTTCATAAGAACCTGAGAAACAAATTTTTACGGAAAATAATATACTTTATTTGTAAGTAACCAATATAATATATAAAGCGGGAGGTCAGCAACCACTGCCTACCTATAGTAGTTTTTGAACCCGCTGTCCTCAAAACGGGTATTTTCAATTCTGTTTGGCATCCAACATATAGGATATTCTCTTATATATCAAGAGAATACAGTAATATTATATTAATATTTCCTTTATTCATATATAATTAAATATATTTTTCCATTATTCATACGATAAATATTCATTTCCATATGATTAATATTTAATTTCCATATAATATTGTCGAAATCATATAAATACATAAGTTTCGAACAATACGAGAGGTCGGCAACCACTGCCTACCTATAGTAGTTTTTGAACCCTCTGTCGGTACCAGCCTTGCTTACACTACTATAACCTTTCACGTATATGGGCTATTCCTATAATTCTAAGAGAATATAGGAATATTTTATCATTTTTTCATTTATACATACGATAAATATTCATTTCCATATGATTAATATTTAATTTCCATATAATATTGTCGAAATCATATAAATACATAAGTTTCGAACAATACGAGAGGTCGGCAACCACTGCCTACCTATAGTAGTTTTTGAACCCTCTGTCGGTACCAGCCTTGCTTACACTACTATAACCTTTCACGTATATGGGCTATTCCTATAATTCTAAGAGAATATAGGAATATTTTATCATTTTTTCATTTATACATACGATAAATATTCATTTCCATATGATTAATATTTAATTTCCATATAATATTGTCGAAATCATATAAATACATAAGTTTCGAACAATACGAGAGGTCGGCAACCACTGCCTACCTATAGTAGTTTTTGAACCCTCTGTCGGTACCAGCCTTGCTTACACTACTATAACCTTTCACGTATATGGGCTATTCCTATAATTCTAAGAGAATATAGGAATATTTTATCATTTTTTCATTTATACATACGATAAATATTCATTTCCATATGATTAATATTTAATTTCCATATAATATTGTCGAAATCATATAAATACATAAGTTTCGAACAATACGAGAGGTCGGCAACCACTGCCTACCTATAGTAGTTTTTGAACCCTCTGTCGGTACCAGCCTTGCTTACACTACTATAACCTTTCACGTATATGGGCTATTCCTATAATTCTAAGAGAATATAGGAATATTTTATCATTTTTTCATTTATACATACGATAAATATTCATTTCCATATGATTAATATTTAATTTCCATATAATATTGTCGAAATCATATAAATACATAAGTTTCGAACAATACGAGAGGTCGGCAACCACTGCCTACCTATAGTAGTTTTTGAACCCTCTGTCGGTACCAGCCTTGCTTACACTACTATAACCTTTCACGTATATGGGCTATTCCTATAATTCTAAGAGAATATAGGAATATTTTATCATTTTTTCATTTATACATACGATAAATATTCATTTCCATATGATTAATATTTAATTTCCATATAATATTGTCGAAATCATATAAATACATAAGTTTCGAACAATACGAGAGGTCGGCAACCACTGCCTACCTATAGTAGTTTTTGAACCCTCTGTCGGTACCAGCCTTGCTTACACTACTATAACCTTTCACGTATATTGGCTATTCGTATAATTCTAAGAGAATATAGGAATATTTTATCATTTTATCATGTATACATACGATAAATATTCATTTCCATATGATTAATATTTAATTTCCTTATATTATTGTCGAAATCATATAAATACATAAGTTTCGAACAATACGAGAGGCAACCACTGCCTACCCTATGGTCGGCAACCACTGCCTACCTATAGTAGTATAGTATAGTATAGTAGTACTATAACCTTTCATATGTATGGGTTTTTTTTATATCATACTAATAGAAAATAGAAATATTCCATCATTTTTTCCTTTATATATATAAAATTATATTTATTTTATTAATTTTTCCTTTATTATAATATGATAAATATTTATATATACTTATATATTTTTTCCTGTATTCATATAATATATATATTTTTTTTAATATGTATATTATTTAAATTAATATACTTATATATTTTTTCCTGTATTCATATAATATATATATTTTTTTAATATGTATATTATTTAATTTAATATACTTATATATTGTCTGTATTCATATGATAAATATTTTTTATTTTCATATGAATGTTTTATATTTAATATACCTATAGTATTGGGGTTTCTTTCAAATACTATAAGAATATACGAATATTTCATATATTTTTTCTTTAGTCATAATAAAGTTATAATTTCTATTATAAGAGAAGGACACCACTTTCATTAGCGTCACTAAATTGATGACAAGCTATTTGGCAACCTGATAGAATTTCGTAGTCTTTATTTCTATCATTAGTAGATGGGGACAATTTCATATGCGTCACTAAATCGATGACGAGCCATTTGGCAACCTGATAGAATTTTGTAGTCTTTATTTCTATCATTAGTAGATGGGGACAATTTCATATGCGTCACTAAATCGATGACGAGCCATTTGGCAACCTGATAGAATTTTGTAAAGTCTTTATTTCTATCATTTGTAGATGGGGAAAATTTCATATGCGTCACTAAATTGATGACGAGCCATTTGGCAACCTGATAGAGTTTTGTAAAGTCTTTATTTCTATCATTAGTAGATAGTAGATAGATGGGGACAATTTCATTAGCGTCACTAAATCGATGACAAGCTATTTGGCAACCAGATAGAATTTTGTAGTCTTTATTTCTATCATATGATATATAATATCATATATCGCGTCCAGTCGGTCGGTCAGTCGCGTCCAGTCGGGGTGGCCGGCTCTCGAGGGCACTGCGCTTGCGCGCTAACCCTTGAAAAACCCACAACAAGTACACACGAGTACTCAATGGTCTTATTTATTTCGAATCATCAAGCAAAGGATAAGCTTCAGTGGATCGCAGTATGGCAGCTGCTCAACCACTTACAACACCTTGCCTGTTACAAAAGTCGTTTACAATTGATTCTAGGCTTTGTCATTGTATTAAATAATGCTTTTATATGTAACTAGCGCGGCATCAGGTGATCGAAGATCCTCCCAATTTACTATGTTACAAATTACATTGGCATCACATCCATTGTCGTTTATAAAGTAAATTATAAACTTTAAATGGTTTAGAAGCCATACAATGCAAATTGCCCCTTATTTATCATTGCAGTCCAGCACGGATACGACCTTAGAGGCGTTCAGGCATAATCCAACGGACGTAGCGTCATACCACTGTTCGCTCGAACAAGTATTGTGCCATTGGTCCGTACCTGCGGTTCCTCTCGTACTACGCAGGAATGCTGTCGCAACAACGTTTTGTCATTAGTAGGGTAAAACTAACCTGTCTCACGACGGTCTAAACCCAGCTCACGTTCCCTTGCATGGGTGAACAATCCAACGCTTGGTGAATTTTGCTTCACAATGATAGGAAGAGCCGACATCGAAGGATCAAAAAGCGACGTCGCTATGAACGCTTGGCCGCCACAAGCCAGTTATCCCTATGGTAACTTTTCTGACACCTCTTGTTAAAAACTCTTTAAACCAAAAGGATCGATAGGCCGAGCTTTTGCTGTCCCTGTGTGTACTGAACACCGAGATCAAGTCAGCATTTGCCCTTTTGCTCTATGTGTGGTTTCTGTCCGCACTGAGCTGGCCTTGGGACACCTCCGTTATTATTTGAGAGATGTACCGCCCCAGTCAAACTCCCTACCTGGCAATGTCCTTGAATTGGATCATACCTGAGTAATTGGAGTTATACCAAATTTTCAAATCAAAAATACATAAATGCATCGTTTTATTAAAGAATTTGTTTGCGATTATATAACAAACTCGTGATACTTTGATCAAGAAGCTTGCATCAAAACCCAATACCATAAGATATAATAAATATATCCGTATAATGGCTAGGAAATGATACACGTTCCATTTAATCAAGTAAGTAAGGAAACAATAAGAGTAGTGGTATTTCATTGACGATACCAAACCGAGGTCTAATATCTCCCACTTATTCTACACCTCTTATGTCTCCTTACACTGCCAGATTAGAGTCAAGCTCAAAAGGGTCTTCTTTCCCCGCTAATTATTCCAAGCCCGTTCCGTTCCCTTGGCTGTGGTTTCGCTAGATAGTAGATAGGGACAGTAGGAATCTCGTTAATCCATTCATGCGCGTCACTAATTAGATGACGAGGCATTTGGCTACCTTAAGAGAGTCATAGTTACTCCCGCCGTTGACCCGCGCTTACTTGAATTTCTTCACTTTGACATTCAGAGCACTGGGCAGAAATCACATTGTGTCAACACCCGCTAGGGCCATCACAATGCTTTGTTTTAATTAGACAGTCGGATTCCCCAAGTCCGTGCCAGTTCTGAATTGATTGTTAATTGATAATCGTTATAATTAATAAGAACTAATTGGTTTAACCCAAATAGTATTCTTAAAAATTTTAGCAAGAAAGTTCCACAATTGGCTACGTAACTAAACTATCCGGGGAACAAGAAACTAACATAAATGCTAGAAACTCTATTTACCCAGAACGAGCACATAAACCATGTTATTGTTTCCCAATCAAGCCCGACTATCTCAATCTTCAGAGCCAATCCTTATCCCGAAGTTACGGATCTAATTTGCCGACTTCCCTTACCTACATTATTCTATCGACTAGAGACTCTTCACCTTGGAGACCAGCTGCGGATATTGGTACGGCCTGTTGAGAAGTTTGCGTGTCCCCACCATAAATTTTCAAGGTCCGAGGAGAAAATATCGACACAACAGTATATGTCATGCTCTTCTAGCCCATCTACCATATCTCTCTGCGAAAGACTTCCATGGTAGTACGGCTATAAAACAGAAAAGAAAACTCTTCCGATATCTCTCGACGGCTTCTTTATGGTCGTTCCTGTTGCCAGGATGAGCACGAGGCCCATATTTAATAACAAACGGATACTCAACAGGTTACGGAATTGGAACCGTATTCCCTTTCGTTCAAAATTATTCAAGTGTATTATAATTATTCGCTTTTTTATGTAGTTTGGCATTTTTGTTTTACTTGAAAATTTTCGGCTTTCGCCTTGAACTTAGGACCGACTAACTCGTGATCAACCACTGTTCACACGAAACCCTTCTCCACTTCAGTCCTCCAAGGTCTCATTCGATTATTTGCTACTACCACCAAGATCTGTACCAATGGCAGCTCCATGCAGGCTTACGCCAAACACTTCTACGCATACCATTGTACCTTCCTACTCACTAAAGTTTCAAAATTTATATCACAAGTAATATAAATCATCTACTTTAGCGGTAATGTATAGGTATACAACTTAAGCGCCATCCATTTTAAGGGCTAGTTGCTTCGGCAGGTGAGTTGTTACACACTCCTTAGCGGATTTCGACTTCCATGATCACCGTCCTGCTGTTTTAAGCAACCAACGCCTTTCATGGTATCTGCATGAGTTGTTAATTTGGGCACCGTAACATTACGTTTGGTTCATCCCACAGCGCCAGTTCTGCTTACCAAAAGTGGCCCACTGGGCACATTATATCATAACCTTGAACTTCATATCAAGAAAGTTAAGGTTCTTACCCATTTAAAGTTTGAGAATAGGTTAAGATCGTTTCGACCCTAAGGCCTCTAATCATTCGCTTTACCAGATAAGATTATTTTATATAATATTAAAATGCACCAGCTATCCTGAGGGAAACTTCGGAAGGAACCAGCTACTAGATGGTTCGATTGGTCTTTCGCCCCTATACTCAATTCTGACAATCGATTTGCACGTCAGAACTGTTTCGGTCTTCCATCAGGGTTTCCCCTGACTTCAACCTGATCAAGTATAGTTCACCATCTTTCGGGTCACAGCATATATGCTCAAGGTACGTTCCAGTTAGAGGCATAAATAATATAAATATACATTATACATAACTATATAGAACGCCCCGGGATTGTGTTAATTAGCTATAAATAGTTAAAAAACTAATCCCATTAGTGGTCAAGTTAATTACGCTATTAGGTTTATATCCCAATAACTTGCACATATGTTAGACTCCTTGGTCCGTGTTTCAAGACGGGTCCCGAAGGTATCCTGAATCTTTCGCATTGTTAATCATACAAGTGCATATAATAAACATAAAAATCAATGATAATTATGCCATTATATAATTCCGAAAAATTAACGCACTGTAATCATATAAATCTATCAGCACTTTATCAAATTAATAACATTTATTCTGTTTTAAAATGCAAGCACTTTAATTTGAATAAACTATAAGTTATATTTTATGATAAATTTGGGATATGCTAATAGATTACAATGTCCTTATATGGAAAAAATGCACACTATCCTTATAATATTATTTAAATATTACAATTTTAATGATGAATTTTCCATAACGGATATTCAGGTTCATCGGGCTTAACCTCTAAGCAGTTTCACGTACTGTTTAACTCTCTATTCAGAGTTCTTTTCAACTTTCCCTCACGGTACTTGTTTACTATCGGTCTCATGGTTATATTTAGTTTTAGATGGAGTTTACCACCCACTTAGTGCTGCACTATCAAGCAACACGACTCTTTGGAAACATCATCTAGTAATCATTAACGTTATACGGGCCTGGCACCCTCTATGGGTAAATGGCCTCATTTAAGAAGGACTTAAATCGTTAATTTCTCATACTAGAATATTGACGCTCCATACACTGCATCTCACATTTGCCATATAGACAAAGTGACTTAGTGCTGAACTGTTTTCTTTTCGCTCGCCGCTACTAAGAAAATCCTTGTTAGTTTCTTTTCCTCCCCTAATTAATATGCTTAAATTCAGGGGGTAGTCCCATATGAGTTGAGGTTGTATATAACTTTTTATTGCCATTAATTCTTAATATATAATGATAAAACATTTTAATAAATTCGTTGTAATATATCCATTATTTCTTGTAGCATAGTATTATCCATTAACGAACCAACGAAGAATAATAATATAACCAAGTTTTTTTCTATTTTCGAATCATTAATAAGAGACAATCCTAGATGAAAAATAATTCAATTTTTTATGCTAGACATTTCTCAGTATTATTTGATTGAAAAAGAAAATATTTCTCTTCGTTTTTCACATCCAAATGTGAGGATAATGTTTTTCATATATAGTTTTTAATATTATGAATAAAATTATTATTTTATCCAATAATATACCATATGCTTATAAAAATTTATAAACAACTTAATTAGCATAGTCTTACAACCCTCAACCATATGTAGTCCAAGCAGCACTATAAAATTAATTAAAGTACATAACAGCATGGACTGCGATATGCGTTCAAAATGTCGATGTTCATGTGTCCTGCAGTTCACACGATGACGCACAGTTTGCTGCGTTCTTCATCGACCCATGAGCCGAGTGATCCACCGCTTAGAGTTTTATAATTTATTTCTATATATTGTCAATAGTTTTTTTATTGAAAGAAATTAAAAATACACCATTTTACTGGCATATATCAATTCCTTCAATAAATGTATTTTTATACCTAAAATAAATGCTGCGAAATGTCTTAGTTTCATATAAGCATTATGTATCATGTAATTATATTTTATTTGTATTTAACCAATATGGGCGATACATACTGCAATTTATATAAAACATTAACCTGATGGATGCCAGGTACAACATTGTATATTTTAGGTTGTTGCATTAGCCAACGTATGCTCATAACTTAGATGAACAATACATATTCGCAACGCGTGTATATTATGGTCCATATACACACAAATTTTTTGTTACCATTTTTATTTGATTTCGAATGTTCGAATTATTAGGAAATACATTGTTTATTTTTATTTGAATGCCGTTTATTTAATTTAATGTTGTGAGCCAACGATACCCATCACACAACATTAAGTTTTAATAGAAATGTTAAAATGTGGTCACCAGTCACTTTTAACATACATATGTGGTAATGTGGTCCCCAATCACATTACCTTTGTGGTTGCCAGCCACATTTATTTATTATATAAATATATCAATATTTTGTTTGATTCCATTGAGAAATCAATCAATTGAATATTATTGTGTTAGATAATATTCATATATAAACGCATTTGCAAATAATCATAAATCATGTGCATTTCTAAAGTAATCTCATCATTCATATATCATATGCTTTTGTAATTTGGTATTTTGGTAAATTCAATTTATTTGTATTATAACAAATGTGTTTATTAACGGTAAGGATATTATACAATAATGATCCTTCCGCAGGTTCACCTACGGAAACCTTGTTACGACTTTTACTTCCTCTAAATAATCAAGTTCGGTCAACTTTTGCGAAACAACCGTAACACGCAAGGCGTCACAGTGATCACGTCCGGAGACCTCACTAAATAATTCAATCGGTAGTAGCGACGGGCGGTGTGTACAAAGGGCAGGGACGTAATCAATGCGAGTTAATGACTCACACTTACTGGGAATTCCAAGTTCATGTGAACAGTTTCAGTTCACAATCCCAAGCATGAAAGTGGTTCAGCGGTTTACCCGGACCTCTCGGTCTAGGAAATACACGTTGATACTTTCATTGTAGCGCGCGTGCAGCCCAGGACATCTAAGGGCATCACAGACCTGTTATTGCTCAATCTCATTATTGCTAGACGCAATTTGTCCATTTAAGAAGCTAGTGTCCTTATAATGGGACAAACCAACAGGTACGGCTCCACTTACATAAACACATTCAAACACAATAAACATTTTACTGCCACCATGAATGAAGGCTATATAAGCTTCAGCACCATAATCCTGAAGATATCTATTTAATATATTTGAGTCTCGTTCGTTATCGGAATTAACCAGACAAATCACTCCACGAACTAAGAACGGCCATGCACCACCACCCATAGATTCGAGAAAGAGCTATCAATCTGTCTTACACACTTATGTTCGGACCTGGTAAGTTTTCCCGTGTTGAGTCAAATTAAGCCGCAGGCTCCACTCCTGGTGGTGCCCTTCCGTCAATTCCTTTAAGTTTCAGCTTTGCAACCATACTTCCCCCGGAGCCCAAAAGCTTTGGTTTCCCGGGAAGCGACTGAGAGAGCCATAAAAGTAGCTACACCCAATTGCTAGCTGGCATCGTTTATGGTTAGAACTAGGGCGGTATCTGATCGCCTTCGAACCTCTAACTTTCGTTCTTGATTAATGAAAACATCTTTGGCAAATGCTTTCGCTTAAGTTAGTCTTACGACGGTCCAAGAATTTCACCTCTCGCGTCGTAATACTAATGCCCCCAAACTGCTTCTATTAATCATTACCTCTTGATCTGAAAACCAATGAAAGCAGAACAGAGGTCTTATTTCATTATCCCATGCACAGAATATTCAGGCATTTGAAGCCTGCTTTAAGCACTCTAATTTGTTCAAAGTAATAGTACCGGCCCACAATAACACTCGTTTAAGAGCACTAATGCAGGTTTTTAAATAGGAGGAACATATGAAAAAATACAAGTATTTAATCACATATAAGAACTCCACCGGTAATACGCTTACATACATAAAGGTATAGTACTAACCACAATTGTAAGTTGTACTACCCGTATGAAGCACAAGTTCAACTACGAACGTTTTAACCGCAACAACTTTAATATACGCTATTGGAGCTGGAATTACCGCGGCTGCTGGCACCAGACTTGCCCTCCAATTGGTCCTTGTTAAAGGATTTAAAGTGTACTCATTCCAATTACAGGGCCTCGGATATGAGTCCTGTATTGTTATTTTTCGTCACTACCTCCCCGAGCTGGGAGTGGGTAATTTACGCGCCTGCTGCCTTCCTTAGATGTGGTAGCCGTTTCTCAGGCTCCCTCTCCGGAATCGAACCCTGATTCCCCGTTACCCGTTGCAACCATGGTAGTCCTAGATACTACCATCAAAAGTTGATAGGGCAGACATTTGAAAGATCTGTCGTCGGTACAAGACCATACGATCTGCATGTTATCTAGAGTTCAACCAATAAAACGATCTTGCGATCGCTTGGTTTTAGCCTAATAAAAGCACATGTCCCATAAGGTTCATGTTTTAATTGCATGTATTAGCTCTAGAATTACCACAGTTATCCAAGTAACTGTTAACGATCTAAGGAACCATAACTGATATAATGAGCCTTTTGCGGTTTCACTTTTAATTCGTGTGTACTTAGACATGCATGGCTTAATCTTTGAGACAAGCATATAACTACTGGCAGGATCAACCAGAATAATGTTTCTTTCTTCATATTTCATTCATATTTTTTGAATTGAAATAAGTAATATAAATATTATAGATTTCCATTTTATATAAATTTCCGTTTTTTATTAAATCTATTTTAAATCGATTACGGCCATTTTTATATAGCATTCGTATTCGTAAATTCCATTCATGTTTTATACCATTATATATATATATTTCCATAATATTGTATATTTATATTATACATATTTCATTCTAAAATATTATTTTGTTTCCAACATACATAATTATTGTATCCACACATGTATAATTTTTGTTTAACCAATATAAATATTGAGTTAAATCATTTGCATTTTGATGATAAATTTAAAATTTATCTTTTTCCATATAACTCTCTGGTAATATATAACATAAAACCGAGCGCATATGATATTCATATATAAAATTTGGTAATTTTTCCATAATGTAATAATATCAATATATTTATTATACCGGGGTAACGATATAATATTTCCTTTTATGGCGTGGTAATAAATTATTAGTTTATTATCTTCATTATTATTAATAAATAATAATGCCTGCCGTCAAAAAATTAACGATAATATATGGAAACGATTTGTTATTCTATGTATAATAGAAACTTGACTTTTGTTTCAACGATATTATCTAAGGGCGTATATTCTTATTAACCGCGGAGCCAAGTCCCAAATGTTCATAAGAACCTGAGAAACAAATTTGTACGGAAAATAATATACTATATTTGTAAGTAACCAATATAATGAGATAGGTCGGCAACCAGTGCCTTCCTACCTAAATAGTAGTTTTGAAACCCGCTGTCATTAAAAATTAACGATGTTATATGGAAACGATTTGTTATTCTATTTATAATAGAATACTTGACTGTTGTTTCAACGATATCATCTAAGGGCGTATATTTTTATTAACCGCGTAGCCAAGTTCCCAAATGTTCATAAGAACCTGAGAAACAAATTTTTACGGAAAATAATATACTTTATTTGTAAGTAACCAATATAATATATAAAGCGGGAGGTCAGCAACCACTGCCTACCTATAGTAGTTTTTGAACCCGCTGTCCTCAAAACGGGTATTTTCAATTCTGTTTGGCATCCAACATATAGGATATTCTCTTATATATCAAGAGAATACAGTAATATTATATTAATATTTCCTTTATTCATATATAATTAAATATATTTTTCCATTATTCATACGATAAATATTCATTTCCATATGATTAATATTTAATTTCCATATAATATTGTCGAAATCATATAAATACATAAGTTTCGAACAATACGAGAGGTCGGCAACCACTGCCTACCTATAGTAGTTTTTGAACCCTCTGTCGGTACCAGCCTTGCTTACACTACTATAACCTTTCACGTATATGGGCTATTCCTATAATTCTAAGAGAATATAGGAATATTTTATCATTTTTTCATTTATACATACGATAAATATTCATTTCCATATGATTAATATTTAATTTCCATATAATATTGTCGAAATCATATAAATACATAAGTTTCGAACAATACGAGAGGTCGGCAACCACTGCCTACCTATAGTAGTTTTTGAACCCTCTGTCGGTACCAGCCTTGCTTACACTACTATAACCTTTCACGTATATGGGCTATTCCTATAATTCTAAGAGAATATAGGAATATTTTATCATTTTTTCATTTATACATACGATAAATATTCATTTCCATATGATTAATATTTAATTTCCATATAATATTGTCGAAATCATATAAATACATAAGTTTCGAACAATACGAGAGGTCGGCAACCACTGCCTACCTATAGTAGTTTTTGAACCCTCTGTCGGTACCAGCCTTGCTTACACTACTATAACCTTTCACGTATATGGGCTATTCCTATAATTCTAAGAGAATATAGGAATATTTTATCATTTTTTCATTTATACATACGATAAATATTCATTTCCATATGATTAATATTTAATTTCCATATAATATTGTCGAAATCATATAAATACATAAGTTTCGAACAATACGAGAGGTCGGCAACCACTGCCTACCTATAGTAGTTTTTGAACCCTCTGTCGGTACCAGCCTTGCTTACACTACTATAACCTTTCACGTATATGGGCTATTCCTATAATTCTAAGAGAATATAGGAATATTTTATCATTTTTTCATTTATACATACGATAAATATTCATTTCCATATGATTAATATTTAATTTCCATATAATATTGTCGAAATCATATAAATACATAAGTTTCGAACAATACGAGAGGTCGGCAACCACTGCCTACCTATAGTAGTTTTTGAACCCTCTGTCGGTACCAGCCTTGCTTACACTACTATAACCTTTCACGTATATGGGCTATTCCTATAATTCTAAGAGAATATAGGAATATTTTATCATTTTTTCATTTATACATACGATAAATATTCATTTCCATATGATTAATATTTAATTTCCATATAATATTGTCGAAATCATATAAATACATAAGTTTCGAACAATACGAGAGGTCGGCAACCACTGCCTACCTATAGTAGTTTTTGAACCCTCTGTCGGTACCAGCCTTGCTTACACTACTATAACCTTTCACGTATATTGGCTATTCGTATAATTCTAAGAGAATATAGGAATATTTTATCATTTTATCATGTATACATACGATAAATATTCATTTCCATATGATTAATATTTAATTTCCTTATATTATTGTCGAAATCATATAAATACATAAGTTTCGAACAATACGAGAGGCAACCACTGCCTACCCTATGGTCGGCAACCACTGCCTACCTATAGTAGTATAGTATAGTATAGTAGTACTATAACCTTTCATATGTATGGGTTTTTTTTATATCATACTAATAGAAAATAGAAATATTCCATCATTTTTTCCTTTATATATATAAAATTATATTTATTTTATTAATTTTTCCTTTATTATAATATGATAAATATTTATATATACTTATATATTTTTTCCTGTATTCATATAATATATATATTTTTTTAATATGTATATTATTTAAATTAATATACTTATATATTTTTTCCTGTATTCATATAATATATATATTTTTTTAATATGTATATTATTTAATTTAATATACTTATATATTGTCTGTATTCATATGATAAATATTTTTTATTTTCATATGAATGTTTTATATTTAATATACCTATAGTATTGGGGTTTCTTTCAAATACTATAAGAATATACGAATATTTCATATATTTTTTCTTTAGTCATAATAAAGTTATAATTTCTATTATAAGAGAAGGACACCACTTTCATTAGCGTCACTAAATTGATGACAAGCTATTTGGCAACCTGATAGAATTTCGTAGTCTTTATTTCTATCATTAGTAGATGGGGACAATTTCATATGCGTCACTAAATCGATGACGAGCCATTTGGCAACCTGATAGAATTTTGTAGTCTTTATTTCTATCATTAGTAGATGGGGACAATTTCATATGCGTCACTAAATCGATGACGAGCCATTTGGCAACCTGATAGAATTTTGTAAAGTCTTTATTTCTATCATTTGTAGATGGGGAAAATTTCATATGCGTCACTAAATTGATGACGAGCCATTTGGCAACCTGATAGAGTTTTGTAAAGTCTTTATTTCTATCATTAGTAGATAGTAGATAGATGGGGACAATTTCATTAGCGTCACTAAATCGATGACAAGCTATTTGGCAACCAGATAGAATTTTGTAGTCTTTATTTCTATCATATGATATATAATATCATATATCGCGTCCAGTCGGTCGGTCAGTCGCGTCCAGTCGGGGTGGCCGGCTCTCGAGGGCACTGCGCTTGCGCGCTAACCCTTGAAAAACCCACAACAAGTACACACGAGTACTCAATGGTCTTATTTATTTCGAATCATCAAGCAAAGGATAAGCTTCAGTGGATCGCAGTATGGCAGCTGCTCAACCACTTACAACACCTTGCCTGTTACAAAAGTCGTTTACAATTGATTCTAGGCTTTGTCATTGTATTAAATAATGCTTTTATATGTAACTAGCGCGGCATCAGGTGATCGAAGATCCTCCCAATTTACTATGTTACAAATTACATTGGCATCACATCCATTGTCGTTTATAAAGTAAATTATAAACTTTAAATGGTTTAGAAGCCATACAATGCAAATTGCCCCTTATTTATCATTGCAGTCCAGCACGGATACGACCTTAGAGGCGTTCAGGCATAATCCAACGGACGTAGCGTCATACCACTGTTCGCTCGAACAAGTATTGTGCCATTGGTCCGTACCTGCGGTTCCTCTCGTACTACGCAGGAATGCTGTCGCAACAACGTTTTGTCATTAGTAGGGTAAAACTAACCTGTCTCACGACGGTCTAAACCCAGCTCACGTTCCCTTGCATGGGTGAACAATCCAACGCTTGGTGAATTTTGCTTCACAATGATAGGAAGAGCCGACATCGAAGGATCAAAAAGCGACGTCGCTATGAACGCTTGGCCGCCACAAGCCAGTTATCCCTATGGTAACTTTTCTGACACCTCTTGTTAAAAACTCTTTAAACCAAAAGGATCGATAGGCCGAGCTTTTGCTGTCCCTGTGTGTACTGAACACCGAGATCAAGTCAGCATTTGCCCTTTTGCTCTATGTGTGGTTTCTGTCCGCACTGAGCTGGCCTTGGGACACCTCCGTTATTATTTGAGAGATGTACCGCCCCAGTCAAACTCCCTACCTGGCAATGTCCTTGAATTGGATCATACCTGAGTAATTGGAGTTATACCAAATTTTCAAATCAAAAATACATAAATGCATCGTTTTATTAAAGAATTTGTTTGCGATTATATAACAAACTCGTGATACTTTGATCAAGAAGCTTGCATCAAAACCCAATACCATAAGATATAATAAATATATCCGTATAATGGCTAGGAAATGATACACGTTCCATTTAATCAAGTAAGTAAGGAAACAATAAGAGTAGTGGTATTTCATTGACGATACCAAACCGAGGTCTAATATCTCCCACTTATTCTACACCTCTTATGTCTCCTTACACTGCCAGATTAGAGTCAAGCTCAAAAGGGTCTTCTTTCCCCGCTAATTATTCCAAGCCAAGCCCGTTCCCTTGGCTGTGGTTTCGCTAGATAGTAGATAGGGACAGTAGGAATCTCGTTAATCCATTCATGCGCGTCACTAATTAGATGACGAGGCATTTGGCTACGTTTAGGGTGGCAGAATGAAACTCGATGTCACCTGCGGCTTCGAATCGGCGACGCAATTCAGTTCGTATGTCCGGTCTGTCGTATCTATTGATTTTGCGCTGATGCGCTTCGTCCATAGAATGTCCGTCTGTCACAACCTGCACGTCAATCACATCAATGTGATTTTGTCGGAGTACCACCAGGTCCGGTTTATTAAGGCCGGATTCGCACTGCAGACTTGGTTCGGCAATGACCACGCAGCCTCTCTCCTCAAGTCCCCGCTTGATTCGATTTACTACGCAGTTGTGTCTAGCTACTCGCCTCCCATGCGAACGATAGCATTTTTGCATAATGTGGTTTGTTGTTTCGGGAGCATCACATCCTGCACGACACTGCCTCTCCAATTCGTGCCTTCCCCTCGTAGTGCGAGACTTTGTGGGTAGGGCATTTATCCGCAGCCGAATACCGTCTAAATATTCCTTTCCTGTTAGTAAACGCGTGGGCTGACTAACCCACCCGTGTTGGGGACCATAGTGGCCCGCTTCACGGAGTCCGCCACCATCAACGGAGAGGTACAACCTGTTCGCCCAATACTTTTCTATTGCCGGACGCGATAACAATTCATTTTGTTCAGCTATCAATCTATCTCGGGCCCTTTGTTTTTCCGCTTCGATGAAGGAGCTGGCTTCCTCGGATTGTACGAGGTGGGGCCATTTTATGTTGCTCAATCGTCTAAGTCGTAACATTGGTGCTACCCATCTTAGTGATGGAATTCCGAGACCCCCACATTTTGGGGGGCATGAACGAATGCTATCGGCACATCCGACGGAAGATTTAGCCATCTTCGCACATAGAAACGTATTAGCTTGTCAGTCTTTCGTAAGATGCCTATCGTCACACTCCCAAGGGATAACTTGTGATAGAGTTGTGGTATCAGGACAGTCCGAAGGGCGAACAACCTCTGTTGTGGCTTAAGGGGGGCCTCTGACAATCTTTGTAGCTTTGGACCAATGTCCTCTGCCGGATTGCATCGAACCCTCCCACTTGCAGTGAAATGTATACCGAGATACTTCCACTCGTCAGTACGCTTCAGTGTTGGAATCTCTCTCGAGCCTACGCAGAAGCTCTGTGCCTCTAGCACAGTACACTTCTGTTTCGGCTGTCCCTTAATACCGACAGTAAAGCACTTATCAGCATTAAGTTTAAGGCCGACGATGGATAAAAAGTCCATAGTCTTGTCCAACAAAGTTTGAAGTCCCATCCGAGTTTCCGCAAATAGTACCAAATCATCTGCAAATGCAGCAGCGTTTATCATGGCATTTCCGACCTTGGTACCAATCTCGCTAGTAGGGCTCTAAGTAACCGGTCGATGACCAAGTTAAATAGAATGGGGGACAAAGGGTCGCCCTGCTTCACTCCTCTAGCAGGCACGAATTCCTCTGAACACCAACCTTCCCCGTTGAGACTGATACCACCTCCCTCGTACGTCTTCTGTACATAGTCAACAAAACCCTTCGGCGCACCATAAGCTCGTAATGACCTTAAGAGAGTCATAGTTACTCCCCGCCGTTGACCCGCGCTTACTTGAATTTCTTCACTTTGACATTCAGAGCACTGGGCAGAAATCACATTGTGTCAACACCCGCTAGGGCCATCACAATGCTTTGTTTTAATTAGACAGTCGGATTCCCCAAGTCCGTGCCAGTTCTGAATTGATTGTTAATTGATAATCGTTATAATTAATAAGAACTAATTGGTTTAACCCAAATAGTATTCTTAAAAATTTTAGCAAGAAAGTTCCACAATTGGCTACGTAACTAAACTATCCGGGGAACAAGAAACTAACATAAATGCTAGAAACTCTATTTACCCAGAACGAGCACATAAACCATGTTATTGTTTCCCAATCAAGCCCGACTATCTCAATCTTCAGAGCCAATCCTTATCCCGAAGTTACGGATCTAATTTGCCGACTTCCCTTACCTACATTATTCTATCGACTAGAGACTCTTCACCTTGGAGACCAGCTGCGGATATTGGTACGGCCTGTTGAGAAGTTTGCGTGTCCCCACCATAAATTTTCAAGGTCCGAGGAGAAAATATCGACACAACAGTATATGTCATGCTCTTCTAGCCCATCTACCATATCTCTCTGCGAAAGACTTCCATGGTAGTACGGCTATAAAACAGAAAAGAAAACTCTTCCGATATCTCTCGACGGCTTCTTTATGGTCGTTCCTGTTGCCAGGATGAGCACGAGGCCCATATTTAATAACAAACGGATACTCAACAGGTTACGGAATTGGAACCGTATTCCCTTTCGTTCAAAATTATTCAAGTGTATTATAATTATTCGCTTTTTTATGTAGTTTGGCATTTTTGTTTTACTTGAAAATTTTCGGCTTTCGCCTTGAACTTAGGACCGACTAACTCGTGATCAACCACTGTTCACACGAAACCCTTCTCCACTTCAGTCCTCCAAGGTCTCATTCGATTATTTGCTACTACCACCAAGATCTGTACCAATGGCAGCTCCATGCAGGCTTACGCCAAACACTTCTACGCATACCATTGTACCTTCCTACTCACTAAAGTTTCAAAATTTATATCACAAGTAATATAAATCATCTACTTTAGCGGTAATGTATAGGTATACAACTTAAGCGCCATCCATTTTAAGGGCTAGTTGCTTCGGCAGGTGAGTTGTTACACACTCCTTAGCGGATTTCGACTTCCATGATCACCGTCCTGCTGTTTTAAGCAACCAACGCCTTTCATGGTATCTGCATGAGTTGTTAATTTGGGCACCGTAACATTACGTTTGGTTCATCCCACAGCGCCAGTTCTGCTTACCAAAAGTGGCCCACTGGGCACATTATATCATAACCTTGAACTTCATATCAAGAAAGTTAAGGTTCTTACCCATTTAAAGTTTGAGAATAGGTTAAGATCGTTTCGACCCTAAGGCCTCTAATCATTCGCTTTACCAGATAAGATTATTTTATATAATATTAAAATGCACCAGCTATCCTGAGGGAAACTTCGGAAGGAACCAGCTACTAGATGGTTCGATTGGTCTTTCGCCCCTATACTCAATTCTGACAATCGATTTGCACGTCAGAACTGTTTCGGTCTTCCATCAGGGTTTCCCCTGACTTCAACCTGATCAAGTATAGTTCACCATCTTTCGGGTCACAGCATATATGCTCAAGGTACGTTCCAGTTAGAGGCATAAATAATATAAATATACATTATACATAACTATATAGAACGCCCCGGGATTGTGTTAATTAGCTATAAATAGTTAAAAAACTAATCCCATTAGTGGTCAAGTTAATTACGCTATTAGGTTTATATCCCAATAACTTGCACATATGTTAGACTCCTTGGTCCGTGTTTCAAGACGGGTCCCGAAGGTATCCTGAATCTTTCGCATTGTTAATCATACAAGTGCATATAATAAACATAAAAATCAATGATAATTATGCCATTATATAATTCCGAAAAATTAACGCACTGTAATCATATAAATCTATCAGCACTTTATCAAATTAATAACATTTATTCTGTTTTAAAATGCAAGCACTTTAATTTGAATAAACTATAAGTTATATTTTATGATAAATTTGGGATATGCTAATAGATTACAATGTCCTTATATGGAAAAAATGCACACTATCCTTATAATATTATTTAAATATTACAATTTTAATGATGAATTTTCCATAACGGATATTCAGGTTCATCGGGCTTAACCTCTAAGCAGTTTCACGTACTGTTTAACTCTCTATTCAGAGTTCTTTTCAACTTTCCCTCACGGTACTTGTTTACTATCGGTCTCATGGTTATATTTAGTTTTAGATGGAGTTTACCACCCACTTAGTGCTGCACTATCAAGCAACACGACTCTTTGGAAACATCATCTAGTAATCATTAACGTTATACGGGCCTGGCACCCTCTATGGGTAAATGGCCTCATTTAAGAAGGACTTAAATCGTTAATTTCTCATACTAGAATATTGACGCTCCATACACTGCATCTCACATTTGCCATATAGACAAAGTGACTTAGTGCTGAACTGTTTTCTTTTCGCTCGCCGCTACTAAGAAAATCCTTGTTAGTTTCTTTTCCTCCCCTAATTAATATGCTTAAATTCAGGGGGTAGTCCCATATGAGTTGAGGTTGTATATAACTTTTTATTGCCATTAATTCTTAATATATAATGATAAAACATTTTAATAAATTCGTTGTAATATATCCATTATTTCTTGTAGCATAGTATTATCCATTAACGAACCAACGAAGAATAATAATATAACCAAGTTTTTTTCTATTTTCGAATCATTAATAAGAGACAATCCTAGATGAAAAATAATTCAATTTTTTATGCTAGACATTTCTCAGTATTATTTGATTGAAAAAGAAAATATTTCTCTTCGTTTTTCACATCCAAATGTGAGGATAATGTTTTTCATATATAGTTTTTAATATTATGAATAAAATTATTATTTTATCCAATAATATACCATATGCTTATAAAAATTTATAAACAACTTAATTAGCATAGTCTTACAACCCTCAACCATATGTAGTCCAAGCAGCACTATAAAATTAATTAAAGTACATAACAGCATGGACTGCGATATGCGTTCAAAATGTCGATGTTCATGTGTCCTGCAGTTCACACGATGACGCACAGTTTGCTGCGTTCTTCATCGACCCATGAGCCGAGTGATCCACCGCTTAGAGTTTTATAATTTATTTCTATATATTGTCAATAGTTTTTTTATTGAAAGAAATTAAAAATACACCATTTTACTGGCATATATCAATTCCTTCAATAAATGTATTTTTATACCTAAAATAAATGCTGCGAAATGTCTTAGTTTCATATAAGCATTATGTATCATGTAATTATATTTTATTTGTATTTAACCAATATGGGCGATACATACTGCAATTTATATAAAACATTAACCTGATGGATGCCAGGTACAACATTGTATATTTTAGGTTGTTGCATTAGCCAACGTATGCTCATAACTTAGATGAACAATACATATTCGCAACGCGTGTATATTATGGTCCATATACACACAAATTTTTTGTTACCATTTTTATTTGATTTCGAATGTTCGAATTATTAGGAAATACATTGTTTATTTTTATTTGAATGCCGTTTATTTAATTTAATGTTGTGAGCCAACGATACCCATCACACAACATTAAGTTTTAATAGAAATGTTAAAATGTGGTCACCAGTCACTTTTAACATACATATGTGGTAATGTGGTCCCCAATCACATTACCTTTGTGGTTGCCAGCCACATTTATTTATTATATAAATATATCAATATTTTGTTTGATTCCATTGAGAAATCAATCAATTGAATATTATTGTGTTAGATAATATTCATATATAAACGCATTTGCAAATAATCATAAATCATGTGCATTTCTAAAGTAATCTCATCATTCATATATCATATGCTTTTGTAATTTGGTATTTTGGTAAATTCAATTTATTTGTATTATAACAAATGTGTTTATTAACGGTAAGGATATTATACAATAATGATCCTTCCGCAGGTTCACCTACGGAAACCTTGTTACGACTTTTACTTCCTCTAAATAATCAAGTTCGGTCAACTTTTGCGAAACAACCGTAACACGCAAGGCGTCACAGTGATCACGTCCGGAGACCTCACTAAATAATTCAATCGGTAGTAGCGACGGGCGGTGTGTACAAAGGGCAGGGACGTAATCAATGCGAGTTAATGACTCACACTTACTGGGAATTCCAAGTTCATGTGAACAGTTTCAGTTCACAATCCCAAGCATGAAAGTGGTTCAGCGGTTTACCCGGACCTCTCGGTCTAGGAAATACACGTTGATACTTTCATTGTAGCGCGCGTGCAGCCCAGGACATCTAAGGGCATCACAGACCTGTTATTGCTCAATCTCATTATTGCTAGACGCAATTTGTCCATTTAAGAAGCTAGTGTCCTTATAATGGGACAAACCAACAGGTACGGCTCCACTTACATAAACACATTCAAACACAATAAACATTTTACTGCCACCATGAATGAAGGCTATATAAGCTTCAGCACCATAATCCTGAAGATATCTATTTAATATATTTGAGTCTCGTTCGTTATCGGAATTAACCAGACAAATCACTCCACGAACTAAGAACGGCCATGCACCACCACCCATAGATTCGAGAAAGAGCTATCAATCTGTCTTACACACTTATGTTCGGACCTGGTAAGTTTTCCCGTGTTGAGTCAAATTAAGCCGCAGGCTCCACTCCTGGTGGTGCCCTTCCGTCAATTCCTTTAAGTTTCAGCTTTGCAACCATACTTCCCCCGGAGCCCAAAAGCTTTGGTTTCCCGGGAAGCGACTGAGAGAGCCATAAAAGTAGCTACACCCAATTGCTAGCTGGCATCGTTTATGGTTAGAACTAGGGCGGTATCTGATCGCCTTCGAACCTCTAACTTTCGTTCTTGATTAATGAAAACATCTTTGGCAAATGCTTTCGCTTAAGTTAGTCTTACGACGGTCCAAGAATTTCACCTCTCGCGTCGTAATACTAATGCCCCCAAACTGCTTCTATTAATCATTACCTCTTGATCTGAAAACCAATGAAAGCAGAACAGAGGTCTTATTTCATTATCCCATGCACAGAATATTCAGGCATTTGAAGCCTGCTTTAAGCACTCTAATTTGTTCAAAGTAATAGTACCGGCCCACAATAACACTCGTTTAAGAGCACTAATGCAGGTTTTTAAATAGGAGGAACATATGAAAAAATACAAGTATTTAATCACATATAAGAACTCCACCGGTAATACGCTTACATACATAAAGGTATAGTACTAACCACAATTGTAAGTTGTACTACCCGTATGAAGCACAAGTTCAACTACGAACGTTTTAACCGCAACAACTTTAATATACGCTATTGGAGCTGGAATTACCGCGGCTGCTGGCACCAGACTTGCCCTCCAATTGGTCCTTGTTAAAGGATTTAAAGTGTACTCATTCCAATTACAGGGCCTCGGATATGAGTCCTGTATTGTTATTTTTCGTCACTACCTCCCCGAGCTGGGAGTGGGTAATTTACGCGCCTGCTGCCTTCCTTAGATGTGGTAGCCGTTTCTCAGGCTCCCTCTCCGGAATCGAACCCTGATTCCCCGTTACCCGTTGCAACCATGGTAGTCCTAGATACTACCATCAAAAGTTGATAGGGCAGACATTTGAAAGATCTGTCGTCGGTACAAGACCATACGATCTGCATGTTATCTAGAGTTCAACCAATAAAACGATCTTGCGATCGCTTGGTTTTAGCCTAATAAAAGCACATGTCCCATAAGGTTCATGTTTTAATTGCATGTATTAGCTCTAGAATTACCACAGTTATCCAAGTAACTGTTAACGATCTAAGGAACCATAACTGATATAATGAGCCTTTTGCGGTTTCACTTTTAATTCGTGTGTACTTAGACATGCATGGCTTAATCTTTGAGACAAGCATATAACTACTGGCAGGATCAACCAGAATAATGTTTCTTTCTTCATATTTCATTCATATTTTTTGAATTGAAATAAGTAATATAAATATTATAGATTTCCATTTTATATAAATTTCCGTTTTTTATTAAATCTATTTTAAATCGATTACGGCCATTTTTATATAGCATTCGTATTCGTAAATTCCATTCATGTTTTATACCATTATATATATATATTTCCATAATATTGTATATTTATATTATACATATTTCATTCTAAAATATTATTTTGTTTCCAACATACATAATTATTGTATCCACACATGTATAATTTTTGTTTAACCAATATAAATATTGAGTTAAATCATTTGCATTTTGATGATAAATTTAAAATTTATCTTTTTCCATATAACTCTCTGGTAATATATAACATAAAACCGAGCGCATATGATATTCATATATAAAATTTGGTAATTTTTCCATAATGTAATAATATCAATATATTTATTATACCGGGGTAACGATATAATATTTCCTTTTATGGCGTGGTAATAAATTATTAGTTTATTATCTTCATTATTATTAATAAATAATAATGCCTGCCGTCAAAAAATTAACGATAATATATGGAAACGATTTGTTATTCTATGTATAATAGAAACTTGACTTTTGTTTCAACGATATTATCTAAGGGCGTATATTCTTATTAACCGCGGAGCCAAGTCCCAAATGTTCATAAGAACCTGAGAAACAAATTTGTACGGAAAATAATATACTATATTTGTAAGTAACCAATATAATGAGATAGGTCGGCAACCAGTGCCTTCCTACCTAAATAGTAGTTTTGAAACCCGCTGTCATTAAAAATTAACGATGTTATATGGAAACGATTTGTTATTCTATTTATAATAGAATACTTGACTGTTGTTTCAACGATATCATCTAAGGGCGTATATTTTTATTAACCGCGTAGCCAAGTTCCCAAATGTTCATAAGAACCTGAGAAACAAATTTTTACGGAAAATAATATACTTTATTTGTAAGTAACCAATATAATATATAAAGCGGGAGGTCAGCAACCACTGCCTACCTATAGTAGTTTTTGAACCCGCTGTCCTCAAAACGGGTATTTTCAATTCTGTTTGGCATCCAACATATAGGATATTCTCTTATATATCAAGAGAATACAGTAATATTATATTAATATTTCCTTTATTCATATATAATTAAATATATTTTTCCATTATTCATACGATAAATATTCATTTCCATATGATTAATATTTAATTTCCATATAATATTGTCGAAATCATATAAATACATAAGTTTCGAACAATACGAGAGGTCGGCAACCACTGCCTACCTATAGTAGTTTTTGAACCCTCTGTCGGTACCAGCCTTGCTTACACTACTATAACCTTTCACGTATATGGGCTATTCCTATAATTCTAAGAGAATATAGGAATATTTTATCATTTTTTCATTTATACATACGATAAATATTCATTTCCATATGATTAATATTTAATTTCCATATAATATTGTCGAAATCATATAAATACATAAGTTTCGAACAATACGAGAGGTCGGCAACCACTGCCTACCTATAGTAGTTTTTGAACCCTCTGTCGGTACCAGCCTTGCTTACACTACTATAACCTTTCACGTATATGGGCTATTCCTATAATTCTAAGAGAATATAGGAATATTTTATCATTTTTTCATTTATACATACGATAAATATTCATTTCCATATGATTAATATTTAATTTCCATATAATATTGTCGAAATCATATAAATACATAAGTTTCGAACAATACGAGAGGTCGGCAACCACTGCCTACCTATAGTAGTTTTTGAACCCTCTGTCGGTACCAGCCTTGCTTACACTACTATAACCTTTCACGTATATGGGCTATTCCTATAATTCTAAGAGAATATAGGAATATTTTATCATTTTTTCATTTATACATACGATAAATATTCATTTCCATATGATTAATATTTAATTTCCATATAATATTGTCGAAATCATATAAATACATAAGTTTCGAACAATACGAGAGGTCGGCAACCACTGCCTACCTATAGTAGTTTTTGAACCCTCTGTCGGTACCAGCCTTGCTTACACTACTATAACCTTTCACGTATATGGGCTATTCCTATAATTCTAAGAGAATATAGGAATATTTTATCATTTTTTCATTTATACATACGATAAATATTCATTTCCATATGATTAATATTTAATTTCCATATAATATTGTCGAAATCATATAAATACATAAGTTTCGAACAATACGAGAGGTCGGCAACCACTGCCTACCTATAGTAGTTTTTGAACCCTCTGTCGGTACCAGCCTTGCTTACACTACTATAACCTTTCACGTATATTGGCTATTCGTATAATTCTAAGAGAATATAGGAATATTTTATCATTTTATCATGTATACATACGATAAATATTCATTTCCATATGATTAATATTTAATTTCCTTATATTATTGTCGAAATCATATAAATACATAAGTTTCGAACAATACGAGAGGCAACCACTGCCTACCCTATGGTCGGCAACCACTGCCTACCTATAGTAGTATAGTATAGTATAGTAGTACTATAACCTTTCATATGTATGGGTTTTTTTTATATCATACTAATAGAAAATAGAAATATTCCATCATTTTTTCCTTTATATATATAAAATTATATTTATTTTATTAATTTTTCCTTTATTATAATATGATAAATATTTATATATACTTATATATTTTTTCCTGTATTCATATAATATATATATTTTTTTTAATATGTATATTATTTAAATTAATATACTTATATATTTTTTCCTGTATTCATATAATATATATATTTTTTTAATATGTATATTATTTAATTTAATATACTTATATATTGTCTGTATTCATATGATAAATATTTTTTATTTTCATATGAATGTTTTATATTTAATATACCTATAGTATTGGGGTTTCTTTCAAATACTATAAGAATATACGAATATTTCATATATTTTTTCTTTAGTCATAATAAAGTTATAATTTCTATTATAAGAGAAGGACACCACTTTCATTAGCGTCACTAAATTGATGACAAGCTATTTGGCAACCTGATAGAATTTCGTAGTCTTTATTTCTATCATTAGTAGATGGGGACAATTTCATATGCGTCACTAAATCGATGACGAGCCATTTGGCAACCTGATAGAATTTTGTAGTCTTTATTTCTATCATTAGTAGATGGGGACAATTTCATATGCGTCACTAAATCGATGACGAGCCATTTGGCAACCTGATAGAATTTTGTAAAGTCTTTATTTCTATCATTTGTAGATGGGGAAAATTTCATATGCGTCACTAAATTGATGACGAGCCATTTGGCAACCTGATAGAGTTTTGTAAAGTCTTTATTTCTATCATTAGTAGATAGTAGATAGATGGGGACAATTTCATTAGCGTCACTAAATCGATGACAAGCTATTTGGCAACCAGATAGAATTTTGTAGTCTTTATTTCTATCATATGATATATAATATCATATATCGCGTCCAGTCGGTCGGTCAGTCGCGTCCAGTCGGGGTGGCCGGCTCTCGAGGGCACTGCGCTTGCGCGCTAACCCTTGAAAAACCCACAACAAGTACACACGAGTACTCAATGGTCTTATTTATTTCGAATCATCAAGCAAAGGATAAGCTTCAGTGGATCGCAGTATGGCAGCTGCTCAACCACTTACAACACCTTGCCTGTTACAAAAGTCGTTTACAATTGATTCTAGGCTTTGTCATTGTATTAAATAATGCTTTTATATGTAACTAGCGCGGCATCAGGTGATCGAAGATCCTCCCAATTTACTATGTTACAAATTACATTGGCATCACATCCATTGTCGTTTATAAAGTAAATTATAAACTTTTAAATGGTTTAGAAGCCATACAATGCAAATTGCCCCTTATTA
>NW_025318982.1:0-31164 GCF_016746245.2 Drosophila santomea
CGCCTTTTGGGACGCCTTAGGATTCTAATCCTCTGGAGGCACTGGTCCAAGTGATCTGGCAGAGGCGGAAGCAGAAGACATCTCCTCAAATTCTCCACCGATTTTGATCCAAACTGCTGGTTCCACTTTGAGCGGAGTCTCTTAGCTTGGGGGTCTCTGAACTCCGTCATGGTTTGGTCAATGATGTACTCGAAGTCCTCGAGGAAAACTGTGAAGCTGTTCTGCCATCCAGTCTCCGCTGAGACATTTCTGTTGCTTTTTCCCAGGACTCGGGGCTTCATTTGCTCCTTGCTGATCTCGGTTTCGAAGTCAATGGCCTCTGGTTCTGCATCACTTTGATTGTTGGAACTGTCCTCATAGATGAGGAGTTGCAATTGTTGGGAAATGGTTTCACTGCATTGCTGTACCCAACTCTGGGTAGCTTCCTCAGCCTTGGGCCTCGGGGGTAATGTTTTAATGTCTTTGACCTCGAGGATAACTGGCCTTTCTGGTTTTTCCACAATGATTCAGTTGCTTTCTCTGGTTCCTTTTCTGGAATATTTTCAACGGAAACCTTTTCGTTGGGTGGGGTTTCCACAACTCAGGCTCTACGGAATCAGGTTTCTGCGGCATTTCGAACACCTTTGGAGAAAACTTTTTCCAAACATCCTTTTCCTGGGAGATAAGATCCTTGGGCTTTAGTAACTCAAGCAGAAGATCCCGATTCTTCTCATGTTCCCTTGCTAGCTTAATAACATATCAAACTCTTCTATATCACTGTGGGGTTCGTTGAGGCCCTCCGATTTTATTCCATTCCTTGATTGCCCGCTGCTCTTCGATTCCAATGGTGAAGCTAGCAAAGGCGACATCTTCATTGTCCAGAATCCGAGGCTTCTTGGCGTCACTATCGACCTTTCCCTTTGAATCCGATTCTTCTATATCATTATAGGATCCGTTGAGCCCCTCCGATTCTATCCACTGATCCAAGACCCGCCACTCATTTTTTCCGACTTTCCTCCAAAACCAGTTTCAAAAGAATTCTTTTTATATAGGTTTTTGTTAACTCGAACTGTTTTCGGAGGAAATTCATTGGAGTTTTGAGATTCCGTTAAACTCGGAGGTGGAGTTTTGGAAGCCCCCGAATACTCCATGCAAAACAAAGGATATATAGCATCCGAGGGCTTTATAAGCCCCTTCTTCACATCCATATAGATCTTCCAAATATCCTCTGACGACAGCAGATCTGTATCATACTCATCCACCAAAGTCCCCTTGATGGGTGTCAGCGGTGAGGGTTCTGTATCGACGGTAGGTTTTGGAACAGTTTGACGCACATTTGGAGATATTTTTCCTTCGTTGGGGCATCGTCGACTCTTGATAATCCTTGATGAACTTGGAGGTGGCATTTGCCAGTTTTTGGGAAGCACGTTAGAATTCTCCTCGAGTCCAAAGTCCGGAACAACATTGTCGATGCGGAACTTGGAGGGTATGGGGTTTGGGTGCGGTTCATTTACGGTTCGAAAAGCGCTGAATATGAAATTAAATTGATATTAAATATGACTGTTTTTTTTTAGTTCTTACCTGGAGCACGGCCTTTGGATATCATATTCCGAAAAGCCATCTTGATTGTAGATGGGTTCTGTGCTCTTTTTCTTAGGATAGTTTACCGCATCACCGCTGGCCATTTTAAGAAACTGTTGGTCATCATCTACATCAAATAAAGAAGTACGTGGCATTTTGTTAGAAATGTAATCGTACTGAATTTTTAGATGCCAAATTTTTCCACGCACTCTACAACTCTATGGGTGGCAACCTTAAGTTATTTGTTTGAAATATATCCTATCGGAACGACAGAATTGTATATTATCGTTGTGAAAATTATTAAACTATTTAAAATAAAATTTTTATCATATATTGTTTCTAGGTTAGGTTTTTATACCCGTTACTCGTAGAGTAAAAGGGTATACTAGATTCGTTGACAAGTATGTAACGGGCAGAACGAAGCGTTTTCGACCATATAAAGTATATATATTCTTGATAAGAATCAATAGCCGAGTCGATATGGCCATGTCCGTCTGTCCGTATGAACGTCGAGAACTACATAAGCTAGAAAGTTGAGATTAAGCACGCAGACTCCAGAGACATAGACGCAGCGCAAGTTTGTTGATTCATGCTGCCACGCCCACTTTTACGCCCACAAACCGCCCAAAACTGCCATGCCCACAATTTTGAAAAATGTTTTGATATTTTTTCAGTTTTGCTTTAGTCTTATGAATTTCTATCGATCTGCCAAAAAAATTTTTGCCACGCCCAATCTAACGCCCACAAACCGCCCAAACCTGACACGCCCGCACTTTTTGTTTTGATATTTTTAATTTTTGTATTAGTCTTGTAAATTTCTATCGATTGGCCAAAAAACTTTTTGCCACCCCCCTTTCTAACGCCCACAAACCACCAAAAACCGTCAGTGTTGAAGATTCTCCTTCGCACTTCCACTAGCTGAGTAACGGGTATCAGATAGTCGGGGAACTCGGTTATAGCGTTCTCTCTTTTTTGGTTTGATTCCGTAACGTAACCCATTCGGAGCCCGGGTCTTTAAGCCAGCTTTACTTGGGGCAGCCATTGCATTTGAATTTCTATAAATTTCTCATTTTCCATTTAGTTGCAATGGCACGCTACAAAATATAAGCAAACGTTTGTTTTCAGCTCAAACTAAATCCCCAAACATTCTTGCAATGTTTTAAGGCTGTTTTTCTTCAATTTGAATGCTGCATATATTTTTGTGTGGTGTGGTCTCGGAATTTGAAACTTATCTTTCACAGCCTACATTGTACAGCAGCTGAAAGTAAGTACACAGCTACGAATTCGAGACATTGGCGTAGTAGAGACGCTTACCGTTTCGTTACGTAAACCGTTTCATCTTATTACTGATAGTTCTGCTATTGCCAAAGTTAAGGTGAATACAGAATTAATACCTCAGGTAGCTCGTTGGTGGATAAGATCTTGGACTACGATTGTGAATTCATTCACCGAGATGGTAGCAAAATGGCTCACGTTGACGCCTTGAGTCGTACTCCGGACTTAAGTTCTCAGATACCTCTAGATGAAATAGTACGCACTATAATAACTGACATTGACGACTGGCTTTTGACTATGCAACTACATGACCAAACGCCTGCTGAGATTATCGCCGTCTTAAAGGGTCAACGACATATGGATCAGTCAAAGCAACTTCAAGCTGATTACGTCATTGAAAATCACCTTCTGTATGCAAAGTCGAAAATGGAAAGTCTTTCGTTGTTCCAACGGCAGTTAGGTGGCGTACAGTACGGACAAGTCACGATAATATAGGGCATTTTGGATTCGACAAAACCACCCCGGGAGCAACTAAAAGGGGAAAAAGTCCCCAAGTCGACGTCTCAAGCGGCACTTCTTCCGCAAAAAAACCAATTAACTTCTGCTGAGACAAATGTTCAAGAGAAGGAAAGGAAACGAAATTTGCATGACTACAAAATTAAAAACTGCTTTGGGGGACAGAAAATATTTGGAGGATACATAGTTATACTGCTTACTTTGCACACCCTGGCAGAGGGTATATGATACTAGTGAGAAGTTGGCTTAGCAATTCTGCAGTATGTATAATCTTTGTAAAATCGATGTTTAATTAAAATCTAATCAATAGCAGAGTAACGATATCTGATAGCAGAGCAAGAATTCCACGCCTATTTATTCTAAAGAACAAAATAATGATTGAACCGACTTTGAGCCATTGAATTGTTTACCAAAGCGTTCTCAGCTTTATTACAATTACTATTCTATTTTTGATCACATCCTTACATCATTCTGTTTGTAACTCGTAAGTTACATTTTTTTTTGGTCAGTCGTAGTCCATTGGTTTCTTTTTGATGACGTCTTTGGTGCCTTTCGGTGATTGGCCGTAGAAGGTACAGCTTCTTCAGCATATTATCCGCCTCACCCGTGGTCATGGCAAACACCTGGACCATTCCCGTCTCATGAACACGGGCCGCCACCCCGGGAACTGCCTTGTCCACGTAGTAGACATACTTCATATGGGGCTCTGGAGAAAGAACGCTTAACGCAGTGAAGACCGGCAAAGAGATCCCAAATGGAAGTGGGCGCAGGAAATGAGACGCAGATGTAGAAGCTTGTTTGAGGGGTCGGCTTTGAAGTTCGCCCTCCCAAGGTCCTAAACATCAGATCCCTTTGTGTTTCCGCAAGCATCGCATGGCCTCTTCCATTGATTATCAAGACACTGCCATCGGACCAAATCCAGGCTATCTGTGTGGCCTCATACCGGATTTGGATCACATCGATGTCGTTATTGTAAACGGCGTTTCTTAGGAACCTAACCGTATTTTGCAGATCCAAGTTCTTATTCATACTCAGTGTGCAATACATTTTGCAAAAATTCATATCGACGTGCATGCGAAATTCCTCGACCTTTCGCCTTTTGGGACGCCTTAGGATTCTAATCCTCTGGAGGCACTGGTCCAAGTGATCTGGCAGAGGCGGAAGCAGAAGACATCTCCTCAAATTCTCCACCGATTTTGATCCAAACTGCTGGTTCCACTTTGAGCGGAGTCTCTTAGCTTGGGGGTCCCTGAACTCCGTCATGGTTTGGTCAATGATGTACTCGAAGTCCTCGAGGAAAACTGTGAAGCTGTTCTGCCATCCAGTCTCCGCTGAGACATTTCTGTTGCTTTTTCCCAGGACTCGGGGCTTCATTTGCTCCTTGCTGATCTCGGTTTCGAAGTCAATGGCCTCTGGTTCTGCATCAGTTTGATTGTTGGAACTGTCCTCATAGATGAGGAGTTGCAATTGTTGGGAAATGGTTTCACTGCATTGCTGTACCCAACTCTGGGTAGCTTCCTCAGCCTTGGGCCTCGGGGGTAATGTTTAATGTCTTTGACCTCGAGGATAACTGGCTTTTCTGGTTTTTCCACAATGATTTCAGTTGCTTTCTCTGGTTCCTTTTCTGGAATATTTTCAACGGAAACCTTTTCGTTGGGTGGGGGTTTCCACAACTCAGGCTCTACGGAATCAGGTTTCTGCGGCATTTCGAACACCTTGGAGAAACTTTTTCCAAACATCCTTTTCCTGGGAGATAAGATCCTTGGGCTTTAGTAACTCAAGCAGAAGATCCCGATTCTTCTCATGTTCCCTTGCTAGGCTTAATAACATATCAAACTCTTCTATATCACTGTGGGGTTCGTTGAGGCCTCCGATTTTATCCATTCCTTGATTGCCCGCTGCTCTTCGATTCCAATGGTGAAGCTAGCAAAGGCGACATCTTCATTGTCCAGAATCCTAGTCTTCTTGGCGTCACTATCGACCTTTCCCTTTGAATCCGATTCTTCTATATCATTATGGGATCCGTTGATGGCCCGCTCCTCTTCGATTCCAATGGTGAAGCTAGCAAAGGCGACATCTTCATTGTCCAGAATCCGAGGCTTCTTGGCGTCACTATCGACCTTTCCCTTTGAATCCGATTCTTCTATATCATTATAGGATCCGTTGAGCCCCTCCGATTCTATCCACTGATCCAAGACCCGCCACTCATTTTTTCCGACTTTCCTCCCAAAACCAGTTTCAAAAGAATTCTTTTTATATAGGTTTTTGTTAACTCGAACTGTTTTCGGAGGAAATTCATTGGAGTTTTGAGATTCCGTTAAACTCGGAGGTGGAGTTTTGGAAGCCCCCGAATACTCCATGCAAAACAAAGGATATATAGCATCCGAGGGCTTTATAAGCCCCTTCTTCACATCCATATAGATCTTCCAAATATCCTCTGACGACAGCAGATCTGTATCATACTCATCCACCAAAGTCCCCTTGATGGGTGCCAGCGGTGAGGGTTCTGTATCGACGGTAGGTTTTGGAACAGTTTGACGCACATTTGGAGATATTTTTCCTTCGTTGGGGCATCGTCGACTCTTGATAATCCTTGATGAACTTGGAGGTGGCATTTGCCAGTTTTGGGAAGCACGTTAGAATTCTCCTCGAGTCCAAAGTCCGGAACAACATTGTCGATGCGGAACTTGGAGGGTATGGGGTTTGGGTGCGGTTCATTTACGGTTCGAAAAGCGCTGAATATGAAATTAAATTGATATTAAATATGACTGTTTTTTTTAGTTCTTACCTGGAGCACGGCCTTTGGATATCATATTCCGAAAAGCCATCTTGATTGTAGATGGGTTCTGTGCTCTTTTCTTAGGATAGTTTACCGCATCACCGCTGGCCATTTTAAGAAACTGTTGGTCATCATCTACATCAAATAAAGAAGTACGTGGCATTTTGTTAGAAATGTTATCGTACTGAATTTTTAGATGCCAAATTTTTCCACGCACTCTACAACTCTATGGGTGGCAACCTTAAGTTATTTGTTTGAAATATATCCTATCGGAACGACAGAATTGTATATTATCGTTGTGAAAATTATTAAACTATTTAAAATAAAATTTTTATCATATATTGTTTCTATTGGGTTAGGTTTTTATACCCGTTACTCGTAGAGTAAAAGGGTATACTAGATTCGTTGACAAGTATGTAACGGGCAGAACGAAGCGTTTTCGACCATATAAAGTATATATATTCTTGATAAGAATCAATAGCCGAGTCGATATGGCCATGTCCGTCTGTCCGTATGAACGTCGAGAACTACATAAGCTAGAAAGTTGAGATTAAGCACGCAGACTCCAGAGACATAGACGCAGCGCAAGTTTGTTGATTCATGCTGCCACGCCCACTTTACGCCCACAAACCGCCCAAAACTGCCATGCCCACAATTTTGAAAAATGTTTTGATATTTTTTCAGTTTTGCTTTAGTCTTATGAATTTCTATAGATCTGCCAAAAAAATTTTTGCCACGCCCATCTAACGCCCACAAACCGCCCAAACCTGACACGCCCGCACTTTTTGTTTTGATATTTTTTAATTTTTGTATTAGTCTTGTAAATTTCTATCGATTGGCCAAAAAACTTTTTGCCACCCCCCTTTCTAACGCCCATAAACCACCAAAAACCGTCAGTGTTGAAGATTCTCCTTCGCACTTCCACTAGCTGAGTAACGGGTATCAGATAGTCGGGGAACTCGGTTATAGCGTTCTCTCTTTTTTGGTTTGATTCCGTAACGTAACCCATTCGGAGCCCGGGTCTTTAAGCCAGCTTTACTTGGGGCAGCCATTGCATTTGAATTTCTATAAATTTCTCATTTTCCATTTAGTTGCAATGGCACGCTACAAAATATAAGCAAACGTTTGTTTTCAGCTCAAACTAAATCCCCCAAACATTCTTGCAATGTTTTTAAGGCTGTTTTTCTTCAATTTGAAATGCTGCAATATATTTTTGTGTGGTGTGGTCTCGGAATTTGAAACTTATCTTTCACAGCCTACATTGTACAGCAGCTGAAAGTAAGTACCACAGCTACGAATTCGAGACATTGGCCGTAGTAGAGACGCTTACCGTTTCGTTACGTAAACCGTTTCATCTTATTACTGATAGTTCTGCTATTGCCAAAGTTAAGGTGAATACAGAATTAATACCTCAGGTAGCTCGTTGGTGGATCAAGATCTTGGACTACGATTGTGAATTCATTCACCGAGATGGTAGCAAAATGGCTCACGTTGACGCCTTGAGTCGTACTCCGGACTTAAGTTCTCAGATACCTCTAGATGAAATAGTACGCACTATAATAACTGACATTGACGACTGGCTTTTGACTATGCAACTACATGACCAAACGCTTGCTGAGATTATCGCCGTCTTAAAGGGTCAACGACATATGGATCAGTCAAAGCAACTTCAAGCTGATTACGTCATTGAAAATCACCTTCTGTATGCAAAGTCGAAAATGGAAAGTCTTTCGTTGTTCCAACGGCAGTTAGGTGGCGTACAGTACGGACAAGTCACGATGATATAGGGCATTTTGGATTCGACAAAACCACCCCGGGAGCAACTAAAAGGGGAAAAAAGTCCCCCAAGTCGACGTCTCAAGCGGCACTTCTTCCGCAAAAAAACCAATTAACTTCTGCTGAGACAAATGTTCAAGAGAAGGAAAGGAAACGAAATTTGCATGACTACAAAATTAAAAACTGCTTTGGGGGACAGAAAATATTTGGAGGATACATAGTTATACTGCTTACTTTGCACACCCTGGCAGAGGGTATATTGATACTAGTGAGAAGTTGGCTTAGCAATTCTGCAGTATGTATAATCTTTGTAAAATCGATGTTTAATTAAAATCTAATCAATAGCAGAGTAACGATATCTGATAGCAGAGCAAGAATTCCACGCCTATTTATTCTAAAGAACAAAATAATGATTGAACCGACTTTTGAGCCATTGAATTGTTTACCAAAGCGTTCTCAGCTTTATTACAATTACTATTCTATTTTTGATCACATCCTTACATCATTCTGTTTGTAACTCGTAAGTTACATTTTTTTTTGGTCAGTCGTAGTCCATTGGTTTCTTTTTGATGACGTCTTTGGTGGCCTTTCGGTGATTGGCCGTAAGAAGGTACAGCTTCTTCAGCATATTATCCGCCTCACCCGTGGTCATGGCAAACACCTGGACCATTCCCGTCTCATGAACACGGGCCGCCACCCCGGGAACTGCCTTGTCCACGTAGTAGACATACTTCATATGGGGCTCTGGAGAAAGAACGCTTAACGCAGTGAAGACCGGCAAAGAGATCCCAAATGGAAAGTGGGCGCAGGAAATGAGACGCAGATGTAGAAGCTTGTTTGAGGGGTCGGCTTTGAAGTTCGCCCTCCCAAGGGTCCTAAACATCAGATCCCTTTGTGTTTCCGCAAGCATCGCATGGCCTCTTCCATTGATTATCAAGACACTGCCATCGGACCAAATCCAGGCTATCTGTGTGGCCTCATACCGGATTTGGATCACATCGATGTCGTTATTGTAAACGGCGTTTCTTAGGAACCTAACCGTATTTTGCAGATCCAAGTTCTTATTCATACTCAGTGTGCAATACATTTTGCAAAAATTCATATCGACGTGCATGCGAAATTCCTCGACCTTGCGCCTTTTGGGACGCCTTAGGATTCTAATCCTCTGGAGGCACTGGTCCAAGTGATCTGGCAGAGGCGGAAGCAGAAGACATCTCCTCAAATTCTCCACCGATTTTGATCCAAACTGCTGGTTCCACTTTGAGCGGAGTCTCTTAGCTTGGGGGTCCCTGAACTCCGTCATGGTTTGGTCAATGATGTACTCGAAGTCCTCGAGGAAAACTGTGAAGCTGTTCTGCCATCCAGTCTCCGCTGAGACATTTCTGTTGCTTTTTCCCAGGACTCGGGGCTTCATTTGCTCCTTGCTGATCTCGGTTTCGAAGTCAATGGCCTCTGGTTCTGCATCAGTTTGATTGTTGGAACTGTCCTCATAGATGAGGAGTTGCAATTGTTGGGAAATGGTTTCACTGCATTGCTGTACCCAACTCTGGGTAGCTTCCTCAGCCTTGGGCCTCGGGGGTAATGTTTTAATGTCTTTGACCTCGAGGATAACTGGCTTTTCTGGTTTTTCCACAATGATTTCAGTTGCTTTCTCTGGTTCCTTTTCTGGAATATTTCAACGGAAACCTTTTCGTTGGGTGGGGGTTTCCACAACTTAGGCTCTACGGAATCAGGTTTCTGCGGCATTTCGAACACCTTTGGAGAAAACTTTTTCCAAACATCCTTTTCCTGGGAGATAAGATCCTTGGGCTTTAGTAACTCAAGCAGAAGATCCCGATTCTTCTCATGTTCCCTTGCTAGGCTTAATAACATATCAAACTCTTCTATATCACTGTGGGGTTCGTTGAGGCCCTCCGATTTTATCCATTCCTTGATTGCCCGCTGCTCTTCGATTCCAATGGTGAAGCTAGCAAAGGCGACATCTTCATTGTCCAGAATCCTAGTCTTCTTGGCGTCACTATCGACCTTTCCCTTTGAATCCGATTCTTCTATATCATTATGGGATCCGTTGATGGCCCGCTCCTCTTCGATTCCAATGGTGAAGCTAGCAAAGGCGACATCTTCATTGTCCAGAATCCGAGGCTTCTTGGCGTCACTATCGACCTTTCCCTTGAATCCGATTCTTCTATATCATTATGGGATCCGTTGATGGCCCGCTCCTCTTCGATTCCAATGGTGAAGCTAGCAAAGGCGACATCTTCATTGTCCAGAATCCGAGGCTTCTTGGCGTCACTATCGACCTTTCCCTTTGAATCCGATTCTTCTATATCATTATAGGATCCGTTGAGCCCCTCCGATTCTATCCACTGATCCAAGACCCGCCACTCATTTTTTCCGACTTTCCTCCCAAAACCAGTTCAAAAGAATTCTTTTTATATAGGTTTTTGTTAACTCGAACTGTTTTCGGAGGAAATTCATTGGAGTTTTGAGATTCCGTTAAACTCGGAGGTGGAGTTTTGGAAGCCCCCGAATACTCCATGCAAAACAAAGGATATATAGCATCCGAGGGCTTTATAAGCCCCTTCTTCACATCCATATAGATCTTCCAAATATCCTCTGACGACAGCAGATCTGTATCATACTCATCCACCAAAGTCCCCTTGATGGGTGCCAGCGGTGAGGGTTCTGTATCGACGGTAGGTTTTGGAACAGTTTGACGCACATTTGGAGATATTTTTCCTTCGTTGGGGCATCGTCGACTCTTGATAATCCTTGATGAACTTGGAGGTGGCATTTGCCAGTTTTTGGGAAGCACGTTAGAATTCTCCTCGAGTCCAAAGTCCGGAACAACATTGTCGATGCGGAACTTGGAGGGTATGGGGTTTGGGTGCGGTTCATTTACGGTTCGAAAAGCGCTGAATATGAAATTAAATTGATATTAAATATGACTGTTTTTTTTTAGTTCTTACCTGGAGCACGGCCTTTGGATATCATATTCCGAAAAGCCATCTTGATTGTAGATGGGTTCTGTGCTCTTTTTCTTAGGATAGTTTACCGCATCACCGCTGGCCATTTTAAGAAACTGTTGGTCATCATCTACATCAAATAAAGAAGTACGTGGCATTTTGTTAGAAATGTTATCGTACTGAATTTTTAGATGCCAAATTTTTCCACGCACTCTACAACTCTATGGGTGGCAACCTTAAGTTATTTGTTTGAAATATATCCTATCGGAACGACAGAATTGTATATTATCGTTGTGAAAATTATTAAACTATTTAAAATAAAATTTTTATCATATATTGTTTCTATTGGGTTAGGTTTTTATACCCGTTACTCGTAGAGTAAAAGGGTATACTAGATTCGTTGACAAGTATGTAACGGGCAGAACGAAGCGTTTTCGACCATATAAAGTATATATATTCTTGATAAGAATCAATAGCCGAGTCGATATGGCCATGTCCGTCTGTCCGTATGAACGTCGAGAACTACATAAGCTAGAAAGTTGAGATTAAGCACGCAGACTCCAGAGACATAGACGCAGCGCAAGTTTGTTGATTCATGCTGCCACGCCCACTTTTACGCCCACAAACCGCCCAAAACTGCCACGCCCACAATTTTAAAAATGTTTTGATATTTTTTCAGTTTTGTTTTAGTCTTATTAATTTCTATCGATCTGCCAAAAAAATTTTTGCCACGCCCAATCTAACGCCCACAAACCGCCCAAAGCTGCCATGCAATTTTTGTATTAGTTTTGTAACATTCTATCGATTTGCCAAAAATATTCAACGGCTCGAAAAGTTTCTCAAAATCCTTAAGGAGAGTGGCTTAACACTTCGCTATGACAAATGCAAGTTTCTTCAATCGGAGATAACGTTCCCTGGACACATCGTAAATAAAAACGGAACTACCCCGGGCGACAATAAAGTTAGTAAAATTTTAAAGTTCCGACAAATGCCAAAGAGGTCAGACGATTTTTAGGTCTCACTGAATTCTTTCGAAAGTTTGTGGAAAACTACTCCTTAATCTCTAGGCCCGTAACTCTACTTTTACGGAAAACTGAACAAGAAACATTTAATTGGACGATGTTCAACAAGAAGCTTTCCATGAACTCATCGGAAAATTGTGCTCTGTACCAGTACTGGTTTTATACGATTTTACAGAGAATCACGAGGTCCACACCGACGCTTGTGCTGTGGGTCTGGCAGGAGTGCTGCTACAGTCACATGATCAAAAGGATTGGCGACCTGTTTGTTATTTTAGCCGACAGCTAAAAGTCAGTACCACAGCTACAAACTCGGGACATTGGCCGTAGTAGAGACGCTTACCGTTTCGTTACGTAAACCGTTTCATCTTATTACTGATAGATCTGCTATTGCCAAAGTTAAGGTGAATAAAGAATTAATACCTCAGGTAGCTCGTTGGTGGATCAAGATCTTGGACTACGATTGTGAATTCATTCACCGCGATGGTAGCAAAATGGCTCACGTTGACGCCTTGAGTCGTGCTCCGGACTAAAGTTCTCAGATACCTCTAGATAAAATAGTACGCACTTTAATAACTGACATTGACGACTGGCTTTTAACTATGCAACTACAGGACCAAACGCTTGCTGAGATTATCGCCGTCTTAAAGGGTCAACGACATAAGGATCAGTCAAAGCAACTTCAAGCTGATTACGTCATTGAAAATCACCGTCTGTATGCAAAGTCGAAAATGGAAAGGCTTTCGTTGTTCCAAGGGCAGTTAGGTGGCGTACAGTACGGACAAGTCACGATGATGTAGGGCATTTTGGATTCGACAAAACCATTGCACGGATTAAACAAAGATTCTGGTTCCCAAAAATGCGAAAATATGTAAAGCACTACATATCATCATTCATTGAATGCTGGTACTACAAGTCGAAAGGTGGAAAACCCGAAGGATGTATGCACTACATCGACTCCGATCCAATACCATTTCGAAAACTTCACATAGACCATCTGGGACCCTTCATTCCCAGCAAACGAGGATTAACCCATATTCTGGCTATATCTGATCCGTTCAGCAAGCCCCTAACCGTAAAAGCAGTAAAAAGTACGTAAACCGCACCCGTACTGAACATCCTTAGTGAAATATCAAGTTATTTCGTTTTGCCTAGCGTTATTATATCCGACCGTGGAACAGCGTTTACTTCAAAGCAGTTTGAAGATTATTGTAAGAACAACCAGATCCAGCACATCAAAAACGCCGTACAAACACCTTGAGCAAATGGACAAATAGAGCGTGCGAATCAAACAATCCTTAATTATGTACGGACTATGAGTGAGAACCCGAAGGATTGGGACCTATCTTTACATAATCTTCAATGGAGTGTCAATTCACAAAAGAATGATACGTCGGGGTTTAGTCCGATTGATCTCGTTTTTAACTTCAATGCTGTTGACGTTGTGCAAAACCATTTAACGGCAGCTATACAAGCAGATCTGGAACATGATAAGAAGAAGGACTCTGTTATCGACAACCGAACGCAAGCTGTCGCTAACATCGCATGCGAACGAGCAAAATGGAAGCACAGATTCGACTTTAAACATTCTAACCCTTCTATTTATTCCATAGGTAACCTCGTAGTCATTGAAAATGAGCCGGCTGCAACGGAAGAATCACGCAAGTTAGAACCACGATACCGAGGACCCTATCAAGTTGTCAAGGTCCTGAGAAATGATCGTCGGAGATATCCCCGGAATACAGATTACAGGACGTAAATACAGTTCTGTGTTCTCCTCTGACAAGATGAAACCATGGTGCGCTACTATTCCCGAGCTGGATGTATCTGATGACGTAGAAGACCGAATCATTATTCATTAAATCTAATTAAACAAAACCGTTCATTTGTTGTTCCCACTTAACTCAATTTTTAACCTAGATCCTAATTAGATGACATGTAAAATAGAAAAATATTAATAGAAAAAAAAACAAAAAAAGTAAACTCCAAGAACTTATTTGTACATTCTAATCTTATTTTGTTCTTTTAATTATTATTATTGCGATTATTATATTATCATTATTATATATATATTTATACCCGTTACTCGTAGAGTAAAAGGGTATACTAGATTCGTTGAAAAGTATGTAACAGGCAGAAGGAAGCGTTTCCGACCATATAAAGTATATATATTCTTGATCAGGATCAGTAGCCGAGTCGATCTGGCCATGTCCGTCTGTCCGTCCGTCTGTCTGTCCGTCTGCCCGTATGAACGTCGAGATCTCAGGAACTACAAAAGCTAGAAAGTTGAGATTAAGTATACAGACTTTAGGGACATAGACGCAGCGCAAGTTTGTCGATTCAGGTTGCCACGCCCACTCTAACGCCGACAAGCCGCCCAAAACTGCCACGCCCACATTTTTGAAAAATGTTTTAATATTTTTTCATTTTGTATTGGTCTTGTAAATTTCTATCGATTTGCCAAAAAACTATCTGCCACGCCCACTCTAACGCCCACAAACCACCAAAAACTGTCAGTGTTGAAGACTCTCCTTCGCCCACAAACCGCCCAAAGCTGCCACGCCCACGCTTTTAAAAAATGTTTTGATATTTTTTCATTTTTGTATTAGTCTTGTAAATTTCTATCTATTTGCCAAAAAACTTTTGGCCACGCCCACTCTAACGCCCACAAACCGCCAAAAACTGTCCTTCGCACTTACACTAGCTGAGTAACGGGTATCAGATAGTCGGGGAACTCGACTATAGCGTTCTCTCTTGTTTTATCATATATTTTTTATTAATGCACAAGAAATTATTCCAAAGTTATTTATTCATTGTAATAGTCGTTATATATAAATATGAGTGAAAATACAGTGGCTGTAAAGGAAATATGTTCAACAACATCCTATACCTATTGGAAGTATTAATATAATATAAATGTAATATGATGCAAAATAAAAAAAAAAGAATTAGTATTATTCATTAACTAATAATTGTAAGTAGGATTATATTCTGGGCCTACACTGTACCATGCTGTTTTTAAGTTGGCACTATGATGCTACCTTCGACTGTACTTATACACGAGAGAGGCTCGGTGTACACAATATTTCGATCCTCGACTGTACCATTGAATAAAATGTCGTAGGTCAGGCCTGAGTTTTGTTTTATGATATCACTTACATGTTGTTTTCTCCCACGGCGAAAGTACTTTCTCCGGCGAAATTCTTATTGTTTCATGTTTAGGACTTGATGAATGTTTGCGCAAAATTTTTTTATATATTTTATATTTTATTGAGGTATTGCATTGGATGAGTGGCTTGAGTATTATTTATGGTTTTAATTTTGATAATTATACCCGTTACTCCTAGAGTAAACTAGTATACTAGATTCGTTGAAAAGTATGTAACAGGCAGAAGGAAGCGTTTCCGAGCATATAAAGTATATATATTCTTGATCAGGATCAATAGCCGAGTCGATATGGCCATGTCCGTCTGTCCGTCCGTCCGTCTGTCCGTCCGTCTGTCTGTATGAATGTCGAGATCTCAGGAACTACAAAAGCTAGAAAGTTGAGATTAAGTATACAGACTCCAGAGACATAGACGCAGCGCAAGTTTCTCGACTCATGTTGCCACGCCCAATATAACGCCCACAAACCGCCCAAAGCTGCCCCGCCCACACTTTTGAAAAATGTTTTGATATTTTTTTTACCCGTTACTCGTAGAGTAAAAGATTCGTTAAAAAGTATGTAACGGTCAGAAGGAATTGTTTCCGACCATATAAAGTATATATATTTTTGATCAGGATCAATAGTCGAGTCGATATGACCATGTCCGTCTGTCCGTCCGTATGAACGCTGTGATCTCAGGAACTACAAAAGCTAGAAAGTTGAGATTAAGCATACAGACTCCAGAGACATAGACGCAGCGCAAGTTTGTCGATTCATGTTGCCACGCCCACTCTAACGCCCACAAACCGCCCAACCCTGCCAGGCCCACACTTTTGAAAAATGTTTTGATATTTTTTCATTTTTGTATTGGTCTTGTAAATTTCTATCGATTTCCAAAAAAATTTTTTGCCACGCCCACTCTAACGCCCACAAACCGCCCAAAGCTGCTACGCCCACACTTTTGAAAAATGTTTTGATATTTTTTCATTTTTGTATTGGTCTTGTAAATTTCTATCGATTTGCCAAAAAACTATCTGCCACGCCCACTCTAACGCCCACAAACCACCAAAAACTGTCAGTGTTGAAGACTCTCCTTCGCACTTCCACTAGCTGAGTAACGGGTATCAGATAGTCGGGGAACTCGGTTATAGCGTTCTCTCTTGATTACTTTAAACATCAGGACAACACTTACTCATAATTTACGCTAGTTTATAAGAAATACAAATCTCTTTGGCTGAAAAGTCAAGTGTTCGCCCTTTCGAGTGGTTTCTATTTCAGCCGATTTGGAAAATTTCAGGACAGCAACCCCCATCACACCCAACATTTCTGATCCATTCGAGCCCGATCACCTGGATTTTCAAGTTTGTCCACCAGCAAACAAATTACAAGATAAGTACGAAATCTCCATTCCTTTTAATTGCCGGTCTGCAGCAAAAGGATGAAAATCCAATTTCGTTCAATTTGCTGTAAGATTTATTGTCAAATCTAACGGATTTCTCCGAAAAAAGGCAATTAAAGAAAAGTACTTATTCTTTTCCACGGGCGCCGCCATATTACCCACCGTTCTCCTTTTACCCTCATTCGTGAAAATTTCTAAGTCCAAATTTCCGAATATATTTAAATATTCATCCAGTCCGAAAAGTGCAAAATTCCAAATATGAAAAAGTGAAAATAATTTGTGTCAAGTTCAGTGAAAATTTCTAAGTCCAAAGCTCCGCCAAAAGTGGCAAAAATTCTGTTCTCGTTTCACTGTGTCCAACGCAAGCCAAATTCTTTTCGCAACACATTTATGCTTTAACTCCGCAGTCCTATTAATACAATTTGCTTTGCTATCGAAAAAACAAACAACACATACCCTCTGGCCATTCCAAATAAAATATTAGTTAAACATTTACCCGCCAGTTTCATATATTACATATATTACATCAACATATATTACATCAACATATATGTGGGGTTTTATTATAAATGTGGGGTTTTATTATTATAATATAAGTTTTATTTGAATTTTGTAACAAATAATATAGGATATTGAAATTAATCGTCACCGTCGTCGTATTGTTGTCGATCTCGTAGCCACACAGGCAGAACGCACAACTTCCTTCTTCTCCGAGCAAAAAACAACTCTCCTCTCTACCGCTGTCGTAAAGCACTTCGCCCTCGTAGCGTTGCGCTTTTTCTCCTCGTTGATCGTCGTGTTTGCGAATTCGCCACCTCGCTAATTCGCCATCATCTTCATCTCGTCGTTGTTATCGTCGTTGTCGTTGTCTAGGGATCAGCTGTTTCATACTAGTGGGATTAGGGTAAACAGCCAAAAACCAATCCCACATATATTACATTAACATATACTACATCCATATACATTGCATATATTACATCCACATATATCACATATACTGTAACGTATCACATCCAATAATTAAGTCAGGCATGGTGTTCGATGGGTATCGAGCGCACGCGAGCGATGGTCCGGCTGCTGCTTGTCGGTAAAAGGGGGTGGTGGTCTTGCCTATTTCGGATTATAATACTTATTTTCGCGTGCTAGACAAGCTAACCTGATCCGGAAGTAGGAGAACTCACATTACAGACAACTAGAAGAGGAAAACATGTTCAAATGGTTATCGCCAAACCGATCTCGGCCAGCCTCCGGTGTTGTTGGAGGCCTTCGCTGACCCGCCCTGTCAATGGCCATCTCATCATCATAATTTTCCCTGATGGCCCCTTCTGAAACCTAAGCTATTCGCAAGGGCCTCATGCTAGCTGCGGCAAAAACTTAGAGAATTACCACATTATAAATTGGATTTTATTACTTGTACATATAAACATTCTTAAAACTAGGCATATAAGATATATAGGAACGAAAGTGCAACAAGATGAATTTTTGCATATAATTAAATTATTGGTTTTGGAATGTACGAAAAGTGAGGATTAAAAATATAAAAAAAAAAAATTGACAAGAAAATTACAAGATAATAATATGCGTAAATTAAAATAGTGACTGTTTCGGATTTCGCTCAGTGTAATTATGTTTATTTCTTTTGCATTTCCTTTATGATTCTTTACGTTAGTATTTATTTGAGCGTTTCAAGGGATAAAAAACAATAGGGACATCTACGTTAATGCCCTTAGGGGTGAACTCACTTTAATTTGGCCAATATAATCAATATGGTTTTTCTTTGGTGACTCACCATTTTCTCTTTCTGAGCGCTTTCGGCGACGGCAGCTATTTCTTTGGGAGTAAAGTTTTTCTTTTTGATTATAAATATAAAAATATTGATTACTTCGCACACATTCTTTTGAGGTATCCCTGTTATTTTTTTCTTCCTCTCTTGTTAAAGTTGGGACATTTTTTTTCCGTGTGGCTTACAAATTTAACACAAACATAAAACACAAAGCAAAGAAATCAGACACTCCTCCTCACAATTATTTGCGCATTACATTTCCACAATAATAAAAATTCTTAACCTAATTTACAAAAACGTTGGCCTTCCTTGGTCGCAGATTTTGCCCTGCCCTTTTTGGGTAGCTGCAGCCGAAGATTTTCCTTTTGTGTACTGACAAAAAAACTACAATTGCTAGCGCTGCCTGGCTGCAGCGCATCTTCCTTCCGGATCAGTATGCTTGGTTTATTTTGTTCTTTTAAAACCCTGCACGAGAGTTAGGCGATAAAAGTCTGGGTATCTTAGCCCTTTTCCATCCACTTACCCCAGCTCTCCGCCGGTTCAAACTATTTGCCAATCTGGTTCGCCTCTGGGACTTGCACTTATTTGGTTTAAATTGCCCACAAACACCAAACGAACTTTCTCCGCCGATCTTAAACTTGAGAATGGCTGCTGATGACGCCAGAATAAGGCGGCAACCTAGCATCTGCATTCCTTTTGAACATATACCACAGTGTAAATTGTTTCCCGTCGGCAAATCCAAACCACAAATAAAATTTATTCCAAGTGCCGACGCGGAAAAGGCGTTTTGTTTTCCTTCAATTTTTTCCGTAAATTTCCAAATTAATTTCCGAGCAATAAATTAAAAGCGGTTTTTTCTCTTTTTTTTTACAAATAAATTTTTCAATATTTATTAAATTATTTTTTAAATTTAAAAAAAAAATTAAAAAAAAAAACTACAAGACAATAATTATTTTTTAATCCATAAATAAATAATACGCCCGCCAAATATAAGTCGTTCACCCGACAAATATTTTTTTCTGTATTGCTTGGATATTAATTTGTGTTTGTTTTAGAAGTACTTACAACGCGGAGAAAAGACTCAAATTCTACCATTCCATTTTCTCCGTTTCCAGTTGTAAACAAAAAAATAACATTTTCTACGTTCTAATAAACATTTTTTTTCACCGTGTTCCACATTCCAAGTGTTCCAACCGTAAATCAGGTGGACCTAATTACCATAAATCACAGGTCATTTATACAATTCGCTGTTCACTGCGAGCCACCTGTCCAATTAGTTGAAACTACGGCGTTTCCACTTCGTAAATTTTACACCACTTTCTCACCCATTACATCCTATACGGTCTTTTTCCGCTGCTTTATACCGTTTAGGGCGGCAAGCTTAAATTTATTAAGTGCAGTCTAAGGAATCGGTCTACATTTTCAAAAGTGTGACCGGGCTCCAAACCCGCTTCCCTTCCATTTCGCATTTCTTCGATTATGCCCATCGGGGGCGATAAGAAGAAATTGTCCGCTGACAAACCCAGGTCTATTTTTTCACCACAAGGGCCCAAGAGTCCAAGAATCCCAAGCATTTCGGTGAAAACGCCTGCGCAGATTTCCGACGACTGTGCTACTCCATCCAAAGCCACAGTACAGCGCACAGCTAAAAATATGGCTGGTTCCGATCTAGCGCTAGCCAGATTAATTTCGGTTTCTGACCGCTTAAGCGAATTTGAGGCTCAGATTAACACTCCGGAATCCGCAGCTTCAACCGTCACGATGCACAGCGTCCGTCGCGACCAAGTCCGAACCCTATGGTACAAGGTTGAAAAGGTATTCGACCTCTGCTCAGAGTGCCTTGTGTCAACAGGCGAAGCGGCAGCAGGCAACATGCCTATTCTCAGGGCTAAATACAGTTATTGCTATTCAGTCTATGAAAGGTGTGTTGCCCAGCTTGTTGATAAAATCGAGCAGGGCACGTCTCAGTCCATCCCAGCCGCGAACGCTGCGCCCCAGGCCTACATTTCCTCTGGCTGTCGGTTGCCTCCATGCGATACAGAAGTTTTCGCAGGCGACTATCTTCGCTGGGCGACTTTCCGGGATCTTTTCACAGCCATTTATATCAATAATCCACGGCTGACTCCGGTTGAAAAGTTATTCCATTTAAATGCCAAAACAAGTGGCGACGCGCATGGCATCGTTTCGATTTCGCCTCTCACCAACGAGGGTTTCTGCGTCGGAAAACCTAATAGAGCGTTTCGAAAATAAACGATTGTTGGTAAACAGTCAATTGAAAATACTGTTTAATGTGCAGACGATACCACAGGAATCTGGGGCGGCCTTGAAGGTACTGCAAAGTACTGTTCAAGGTTGCTTGACTGCCTTAGAAATGTCAGGCATCAACACTGAGAACTGCGACTGCCTGCTGGTATATCTGTGTTCATCCAAGCTCCCGAAGATAACTCTCTCCTTATGGGAGCAGTCGCTCCATAAGAAAGCCGACATCCCGACATGGGCAGAGCTGAACACCTTCCTTACAGAACGTCATCGAACCCTAGAGGCCATCGATGATGTGAGACCGTCCGTACCAAGTCAATCGCACTCCAAAGCGATGAACTCAAGTGGGCCCTCTAGAAAACTAAATTCCTATGAGACGAAAGTGGCTCTAAAATCGAAAAGTTGCGACTTGTGCAACAAGGAAAACCATCCTGTCCGTGTATGTCCGCGTTTTCTCCAAATGTCGGTTGACGACCGGTCAGCCTACATTAAACGGAAGTAGTTATGCTTAAACTGCTTTGCAAAGGGACATCAGCTTCGTGAGTGCAAAAGCACGCACAATTGTTTTACTTGCCGTGGCCGGCATCACAGGTTGTTGCACCGAAACAACCCCTTTTTCAGCAATTCCAGCTCTTCAAATCCTGCAAGGCCAATTTCCGCTAATCAGGCCAATTTCGTTCCAAATGAGCAAGCCGGTGTTCAAAATTATTTCGCAACGGGCTCAAGAGCCAATAATCAATATTTCCCATCTTGGCACTAACTTTAAGGCACGCGCTCTGACCGACTCCGGATCAGAGGCAACATTCATAACCCAGCGACTGTTCAATCTAATTAGATTGCCATTCCAGGTGGTTCAAGCCCATGTCTCAGGCTTAAACCAAACAGTAGCCGCTCAGTCCAAGAAGCTCTGCAGTTTCACCATCCGATCTCCGATTAGGCCCGCGTTGCAGTTGGAGACGACGGTCTATGTCCTCCCTCAAGTAGCCGGAAATCTGCCTTCCTACCCAATTCCGCAAAATTTCCTTCGGGATCTTCCCGATTTTCCACTGGCGGATCCAAAATTCTATGAGAGCGCACAAATAGATGTCCTTATCGGAGCCGATATTCTGCCTTCGGTGCTTCTGAGTGGAGCAAAAACCAACATCTGTGGCTCTCTCTTGGGGCAAGAGACCATTTAAGGATGGGTACTAACTGGGCCAGTGTCAGCCTCAGCACAAAGCAGAATTTCCTCCTTTTCGACGCAGATCTCCCACGCGTACGATAATTCACTGGACAAACTACTCACAAAATTTTGGGAGGTGGAGAATATACCAACAAAGTTGGTAAAGAATCCGATTCCATGTGCGAGAAGAATTTCCTTCAAACGACCACGAGAAACGAGTGCGGAAAATATGTCGTTACTCTGCCATTTCGCGATCCAGAACATATCGGTTCCGGGCTAGGGCATTCTAGGTCTTTCGCGTTGGCTCAGTTTTTAAGAAATGAGCAGCGTCTAAAAAGAGACAAGGCCTTAAAAGCGAGATACGATTCGGTGATCCAGGAATATCTCGACTTAAATCACATGCGACAAGTTCTTCCTACCCATAATTGCAACGCCTATTATATATATCACGCCGTCTTAAAACCGGAGAGCGTAACTACTAAACTCCGTGTAGTATTCAATGCCTCCAGCCCTTCATCGAATGGTACCAGTTTAAATGATATCCTTCCCTGTCTTACATTCCGACTTGACCATTCAAATTCTAAAGTGGCGCTGTTTCCGATACGTGTTCAGCGCCGATATCGAAAAAATGTATCGGCAAATCTGGGTAGATCCGAAGCACACTCCATTCCAACGGATGGCTTTATTTTCTCCGAAGTTATTCGGTTTTAGAGCAGATACGCATTCCACGCTGGCTATCGTTTCATCCAGATTTCTAGGTCGAGCATCATGGCTTTTGCGATGCATCGCAAAGAAGTGGGCAGCACCATTATGGTGCAACTCCTAACCGCGAAAACCCGGGTAGCACCAGTCAAAACGGTTTCGCTCCCAAGACTGGAGCTGTGCGGAGCGTTATTGCTTTTCGAAATGGCTGCAGCCATCATTCCGCAGATGCCTACGATTAACTCCGAACTTTACTGTTGGACGGACTCCACGATAGTGCTTGCATGGTTAAGCAAGCCAGCGTGCCAGTGGACCACATTTGTAGCCAATAGGGTGACGAAGATCGGCCAGGCCACAAAAACAGAGAATTGGTCTCATGTTCAATCTGAGCATAATCCAGCAGACCTGGCAAGTAGAGGAGTTTCCCTCCAAGATCTAGCCGATATCCAGTTATGGTGGCACGGACCGACTTGGTTGCAAAATCCACGCAACCAATGGCCAACGCAGGTCGACAACGCTCCGGTGACCGACCTGGAGAAGCGTGCTCTAAAAGTCCATCTCGCAAAAGCTCTTTCTGAAGAGTTGTTGGCACGTTTCTCCAAGCTTGAGAAAGCTCTACGGGTCCTTGCTTATGTTCATCGCTTCATTCAGCGGTGCAGGAAGCAGACATTTCCATCTGATGTGCATTTGCTGGCCACTGAAATCGCCGCCGCCGAGCGGTTCCTAATTTCGAACACTCAGCGCAGAGAATTCCCTGTGGAATATCACTGCCTAAGTGAAAAGCGTCCAGTGCCAAGTTCAAGTGCCATCCTAAGCATGAATCCGTTTCTAGATCCGCAAGGACTGATCAGGGCGTGCGGCCGTGTGGCGGCTTCCGAAAGCCTTCAATACAATGAACGGCATCCAGTGATTCTTCCGTATAACTGCCTGCTTTCTCGCCCCCTTGCGAATTTCACTCATCGCATAACTCTCCATGGTGGTAACCAGTTAATGGTGCGCCTCATCCGGTCGAAATACTGGATTCCGAGAATTAAGAACCTGATGAAAGCAGTAGTAAATTCGTGCAAAGTATGTGTGATCCACAAAAAGCGGTTGCAAAGCCAACTGATGGGTGTCCTGCCCAAAGAAAGAGCATCGTTCTCCCGACCATTCATGTATACTGGCATGGATTACGCCGGTCCGTTCGATATAAAGAACTATACGGGAAGAGCATGTCTTATTACAAAGGGGTATGTGTTAGTTTTTGTTTGTTTCTCCACCAAGGCCATCCATTTAGAGCCTACATCTGACTTAACGACCGAAAAGTTTCTTGCCGCTTTCGCTCGTTTTGTATCCAGAAGAGGGTGTCCACGTCAAGTCCAGTCAGACAATGGCAAAACCTTTGTTGGCGCTGCCACCCTGCTTTCCCGCGATTTCCTTCAAGCCGTAAAAGAGTCGGTGACAAATGCCTATAGTCATCAAGAGATGCAATGGCAATTTATTCCTCCGGGGGCACCCCATATGGGAGGCCTTTGGGAAGCAGGCGTAAAAAGTTTTAAGACGCTATTTTACAAATGCACTGCCACACGAAAATACACGTTTGAAGAGCTCTCCACGCCCTGAGGGTCCGACAGATTTGCTGGCTCTGACGCCAGGTCATTTCCTTGTCGGGGGACCCCTTATGTCTACGGTGGAACCCGAAGTAAAGGGAGAAACGAAATCCATTCTTAATCGGTGGCAGCATTTGAAAGCTCTCCATCGGCAGTTCCGTGTGCGATGGAAAGAAGAGTAACTCAATGAACTCCACAAGCGCACTAAATGGCAGGCCCCGTCCAAAAATCTCCACATCGATGACATGGTCGTCATCAAGGACAACTTACCCTCTAATGAGTGACGGCTCAACAGAATTGAGTCTGTCTTCCCAGGAGCCGACGGCAACATCCGTGTAGTAAATATTCATACTGCACGTGGAGTTGTTAAACGTCCGACAGTGGCAAATGTGGTGCTTTTGCCGACGGAGTCTTCCGAATCTCCACAATAATAGGCGCTCCTCTCTTCCTACGTTGTAGTTCACTAGCACTAATCATCCATTATTTTTCATTTCGTTTTCGATCTCCTTTCGACATTCAACTACGCACAGCATGGCCCCTCGTCAACAAAACGCATGCAGTGCACGTGCCTTGGAGAGCAGACGTACCCGAAGTATTCAATCCTACCGATGCCAAGTCTGCCGCGGTATCCATCCTCTTCGGAAGTGCGCGAGGTTCCTAAAGCTCAGCGCTGAAAAGCGTCTGCAAGCAGTCTTCATTAACAAATACTGCGCCAATTGCCTCGCTCACGAGCATTCCACGGGAGACTGCCGAAGCGGTGATCGTTGCAAGAAGTGCGACCGATCCCACCACCCGCTGCTCCACATGCACGAGCAGGTTAGCTCGTTGTCGCGGTCGCGAGCGCGCTCGCGTCTCCAACCGGTGCCAACCCGGCAAGCAGCTTCGGCCACGTCCCAACGTTCCCGCCGGCAAAATCCGCCAACTCAGCGTAGGAGTTCACCGCCACGACGCCCGGAATCGACCACGCCAGGCCCATCGCTGCAACGCCACAGCGTGAACATCCTTCCGACAGCGCTGGTCAAGTTGGAGACCGGGACGAAGACCTTCGAGACCGCAGCACTCATCGATCCCATGAGCTGCATCGACGCTTCGTTGGCGTCAGCCTTTACGCTTCAGATGACCAATGTTGGCGACGAGAAGGTCTGCACGACGACAATTCGCTCCAGGGTCGACGCGAACACTAAGCTGGAGGTCGTGCTCAAGATCGAGCCCAGTGTACGGATCCGCACACCTGTCCGGGCATTGAGCGACACAGTGGTGTCCAAGTTCCGGGACATCATGTTGGCTGAAGACCAGTTCCATCGGCCTGCTACCGTCTCCATGGTCTTGGGAGCAGATGTTTATCCAAAGGTTATCCAATCCGGATTCCTGACCTTCGACGAGGGAATGCCGGTCGCTCAGAAAACTGTTTTTGGTGGATCGTGTCCGGTGCCTGCAGCCTACCGTAGGATGACTATGTTGCAACCCCAGTGATTGCAAGGGGGCGGAATGTCCAAGTTACGGGGTTTAAAATGTCACCCGCTCTCCGCTCCCTCTTACGCTCTCTCGCTCTTCACCACAGAGTCTCCAAGGAGTCTCCGCTGCGCTTGGGAGAGCCTAGCTAATTAGAATAAGCTTCAGTGTAAAAACTATTAAGATCGAATAAACATACGCCCGGTCACGCCCGCGCATCTAAGAAAAGTCAAGTGTTCGCCCTTTCGAGTGTTTTTATTTCAGCCGATTTGGAAAATTCCAGGACAGCAACCCCCATCACACCCAACAGGCAGAAAAGAACAAAATGTCTGGATACTCGGAAGAATATAAGCGAATAAATTGTATAGAGTATGGAAAAATGCAATACGGTATTTTAAAAAGTTAGAAGGTATTCACCTATTATTTCACTTATACGGATTCCAGACAGGGGTATACTTAATGTGTGTCGACCAAGACGACGGAACCTATTATGTCCTGTTCGAAGGAAGCGAGCATCCTGAAAAAAAAAGAAAAGCCTATGTCTAGTTCTGGCGCCGAAGGCTTTTCATTTTCTCTATTTAAGAAATCCACTTTAAGGATCCACTGGAAGTCCAAGTCCCCCGTGCCTCCTCTAATGGCTTTGTTATGCTAATTTATCGACGGCTGCTGGCCATTGGAGTCGCCTTGCGCCCCTTACCAGACGGCTTTTGATCCTGTTTCTTATTAATTTAATTATAAATATTATTCTTTTTTACGTTTCCTGTTTTGTTTTGTTTTGTTGGTGGCAATTGCTGAGTAACAGGAAATGGAAAACATTCAAATGTAAACATATGCACAGTGATTTGCCGTGATTTTTGGAACAGAGATTTTAGTCAAATGTGCTCTACGATGCGGAAAATGAGAATATTAGTGCATGATTAGTGTATAATAATTATAATTATAATCAGGTGTTACAACTTTTTTCACCAAATAAAAATATAACAAACAGAATTATAATTAATATGAAAATCAAGCTCTGCATTGTATACCAAACATTGATATCCAATACTCTTTTTCTGTGGGAAACTGCATTCACTTTGCTGACCCAGATGCGTTAATTTACTGATGTAAGACCGAAGAACATCGTTATCATGGGCTCACCCAATTGCCCTCACTTTGTGCAGAAAAAGAGAAACTCTGTCATTAGGTGAAAGGGACTGAGCTGGAAAGTCTTTCATAAGAGTCTCATAAATTCTTTGTCTATTGTGGCAAATTCTTAACCATCCAGTTGGCTAACCGTCGTGCAGTTTTGTCCCTTTTTTGTTCCATCCCGTTTCACTCTATTTCTTCGTTTCTAACTGTGCCATATGTGTCCAGGCTTCCAAGTCCTCAAATTGTAACTAGAAATTGATTGTGCCGAGAAATGCGACTGCATTGATTGGATTAACTTGAGAAAAGGCGACTGCATGTGGCCATAAATGAAATGGAACCCTTTAAGCCAGGGAAAGCTGTGGATGCAGTTGGCCAACAGTGGCATTGCTAAAATTGGGAAATCTTTTAACTAGTCGCTCTCGGAAAGCAAAAGGATACGGGACTAGGTAAATGGGTTTATTTCAAATTTACTTCACCAGCTAAACAAATAGAATTGAAGAAAAACAGAGGTTTTATGTCAGAAAAACTGAACTACGTAAATCATAATTTCCAAAACTATGTAAGTTAGCAAACCATTTAGAATATTTTAACGAGAATATCGATTTATTTTAAATGTTTTGTGAGATTCTATTAAAAAAATCAAAGGGAACAGGAATTTTACTATGTACAAGTATATATAATATTATTGTTCCTTAGTTTAAAATTTTAATTAGCCAACATAATGGCTTTAGTAAGTTGAGTATAAAGCTTTGTGTTGATGCACATTTTTTCATGTAAATAATACTATTTGTGTTATTGTTTCTTGTATTTATTCATGTATTATGCTGGAAGTTGCCTTTTTGGTAGCCCTTCCATTGTTGCTTGCCTGTCTTTCTTCCGGGCTCTTTTAACCTGCTTTCTGGCTTTGGTTGGTCCTGTTTGCAGGTATGTGGCTGTGGAATGGCTTACAAGCCGCTTCCCTGTTTTTTCCAGACCATCCTTTTGGCCTAAGGGGCGACTGTAGCTGCATCCGACTTTCCTTCGTCTCCTGCCTTATCTCTGATTATTATCCTTTTAGCTCAGGAACTGCCTCGTTCACGAAGTACAGCTGCTTGTAAGTGCATTCTTAAGCTGAATCAAACTGGATGCTGGGCGAATATGCATTGAATTAAGTGGGCGAAATTCGAATTGGCTCTTGGGCTAGAAAGGCACCAGAGTCTTATGATTAAAATGCCCCGAGCTCGGAATCCCCTATGCCCATAGGTGCATTCCGCTGCAGAATTTAAATGTCCCTTCACCCGAGTGCTTGCGTGTGTGCGCTCGACGTTCAAGTGAAACTTAAGAAAAAGCCAGACCGCTCGGAATTCTTTTTTCTGTGTCCGCCCTTCCGGGCCGTATTGTTTTTGCTGGCTAAAGCCGTGCAGACATTTGGACCCAACTACTTGAAGTTGTATGCCCCGTTTCCTTACTTATTTTTCCCTTTTTCCTTTTTTCTTTCCTTATGCATATTGAAAACCCAGCATAGTTTATGACTTTGAAACAAACTGAGGGCGAAGCACATTTCCTTCTTAGCCCTCAACGTAATGGCAGGTCCCAGGAAAACAAGAGGCTGGAAAAAGCGAGCGTGAATAAAACTGTTATCGGTCTGCGTGCTCAAAAGCGCACTTGATTGCTCAAATTCTTTGTGTATCCCCTTTTAAGCCTTCTGTTTTCCACCAAGACACCAACCAACGCCAAAGCCACAGCAACAAAAAAACTACCCCGGGAGCAACTAAAAGGGGAAAAAAGTCCAAGTCCAAGACGACGTCTCAAGCGGCACTTCTTCCGCAAAAAAAACAATTAACCAAGGAAAGGAAACGAAATTAGCATGACTACACAATTTAAAAATGCTTTGAGGGACAGAAAATATTTGAAGGATACATAGTTATACGGCTTACTTTGCACACCCTGGCAGAGGGTATATTGATACTAATGCGATGTTGGCTTAGCAATTCTGCAGTATGTATAATCTATGTTTTGTAAAATCTATGTTTAATTAAAATCTAATCAATAGCAGAGTAACGGGTATCTGATAGCAGAGAAAGAATTCCACGCCTATTCATTTTAAAGAACATAATAATGATTGAACCCATTTTTGAGCCATTGAATTGTTTACCAAAGCGTTCTCAGCTTTATTATAATTACTATTCTATTTTCGATCACATCCTTACATCATTCTGTTTGTAACTCGTAAGTTACATTTTTTTTGATCAGTCGTAGTCCATTGGTTTCTTTTTGATGACGTCTATGGTGGCCTTTCGGTGATTGGCCGTAAGAAGGTACAGTTTCTTCAGCATATTATCCGCCTCACCCGTGGTCATGGCAAACACCTGGACCATTCCCGTCTCATGAACACGGGCCGCCACCCCGGGAACTGCCTTGTCCACGTAGTAGACATACTTCATATGGGGCTCTGGAGAAAGAACGCTTAACGCAGTGAACACCGGCAAAGAGATCCCAAATGGAAAGTGGGCGCAGGAAATGAGACGCAGATGTGGAAGCTTGTTTGAGGGGTCGGCTTTGAAGTTCGCCCTCCCAAGGGTCCTAAACATCAGATCCCTTTGTGTTTCCGCAAGCATCGCATGGCCTCTTCCATTGATTATCAAGACACTGCCATCGGACCAAATCCAGGCTATCTGTGTGGCCTCATACCGGATTTGGATCACATCGATGTCGTTATTGTAAACGGCGTTTCTTAGGAACCTAACCGTATTTTGCAGATCCAAGTTCTTATTCATACTCAGTGTGCAATACATTTTGCAAAAATTCATATCGACGTGCATGCGAAATTCCTCGACCTTGCGCCTTTTGGGACGCCTTAGGATTCTAATCCTCTGGAGGCACTGGTCCAAGTGATCTGGCAGAGGCGGAAGCAGAAGACATCTCCTCAAATTCTCCACCGATTTTGATCCAAACTGCTGGTTCTTCTTTCTCCCAGGACTCGGGGCTTCATTTGCTCCTTGCTGATCTCGGTTTCGAAGTCAATGGCCTCTGGCTCTGCAGCAGTTGGATTGTTGAACTGTCCTCATAGATGAGGAGTTGCATTGTTGGGAAATGGTTTCACTGCATTGCTGTACCCAACTCTGAATAGCTTCCTCATCCTCGGGTTCGGGGTAATGGTTTAATGTCTTTGACCTCGAGGATAACTGGCTTTTCTGGTTTTTCCACAATGAATTCAGTTGCTTTCTCTGGTTCCTTTTCTGGAATATTTTCAACGGAAACCTTTTCGTTGGGTGGGGGTTTCCACAACTCAGGCTCTACGGAATCAGGTTTCTGTGGCATTTCGAACACCTTTGGAGAAAACTTTTTCCAAACATCCTTTTCCTGGGAGATAAGATCCTTGGCTTTAGTAACTCAAGCAGAAGATCCCGATTCTTCTCATGTTCTCTTGCTAGGCTTAATAACATATCAAACTCTTCTATATCACTGTGGGGTTCGTTGAGGCCCTCCGATTTTATCCATTCCTTGATTGCCCGCTCCTCTTCGATTCCAATGGTGAAGCTAGCAAAGGCGACATCTTCATTGTCCAGAATCCGAGGCTTCTTGGCGTCACTATCGACCTTTCCCTTTGAATCCGATTCTTCTATATCATTATTGATCCGTTGATGGCCCGCTCCTCTTCGATTCCAATGGTGAAGCTAGCAAAGGCGACATCTTCATTGTCCAGAATCCGAGGCTTCTTGGCGTCACGATCGACCTTTCCCTTTGAATCCGATTCTTCTATATCATTATAGGATCCGTTGAGCCCTCCGATTCTATCCACTGATCCAAGACCGCTACTCATTTTTCCGATTTTCCTCTCAAAACCAGTTTCAAAAGTATTCTTATTATATAGGTTTTCGTCAACTCGAACTGTTTCGGAGGAAATTCATTGGAGTTTTTGAGGTTCCGTTAAATCGGAGGCGGAGTTTTGGAAGCCTCCGAATTCGCCATGCAAAACAAAGGCCATGTAGCATCCGAGGGCTTTATAAGCCCCTTCTTCACATCCATATAGATCTTCCAAATATCCTCTGACGACAGCAGATCTGTATCATACTCATCCACCAAAGTCCCTTGATGGGTGTTAGCGGTGAGGGTTCTGTATCGACGGTAGGTTTTGGAAAGTTTGACGCACATTTGGAGATATTTTTCCTTTGTTGGGGGCATCGTCGACTCTTGACAATCCTTGATGAACTTGGAGGTGGCATTTGCCAGTTTTTGGGAAGCACGTTAGAATTCTCCTCGAGTCCAAAGTCCGGAACAACATTGTCGATGCGGAACTTGGAGGGTATGGGGTTTGGGTGCGGTTCATTTACGGTTCGAAAAGCGCTGAATATGAAATTAAATTGATATTAAATATGACTGTTTTTTTAAGTTCTTACTGGAGCTCGGCCTTTGGATATCTATTCCGAAAAGCCATCTTGATTGTAGATGGGTTATGTGCTCTTTTTCTAAGGATAGTTTACCGCATCAACGCTGGCCATTTTAAGAAACTGTTGGTCATCATCTACATCAAATAAAGAAGTACGTGGCATTTTGTTAGAAATGTAATCGTACTGAATTTGTAGATTCCAAATTTTTCCACGGACTCTACAACTCTATGGGTGGCAACCTTAAGTTATTTGTTTGAAATATATCCTATCGGAACGACAGA
>NW_025318983.1:0-31083 GCF_016746245.2 Drosophila santomea
GGACAGAACCTTCGCGATCGTCCCTCTCTTGCTTGCGCGCTCCTTCTTCCAGAAGCTTCACTTTTACCGTTTCGAACGTCGGCAGCGTGTCGCGTGTTTCGATCGCTACGACGAAATTTTCCCACGAATTTGGTAAACTGGATAACAACATGATGCTTTTTAATTCATCATTAATTGTTATGTCCATCTCAGCTAATTTGTCGACTGTTTCAGCAAATTTATTGACATATTGAACAACGTTATCCCCTTCAAGCATTCTCAGCCTTGATAGTTTTTGATATAACTGCACTTTTCTGATCGGGCCACCTGGCAAATGTACATCACACAATTTTTTCCATGCGTCTGCTGCTGTTGTGCATGCCTTTATATGCGTTAACTGCGTTGCTTTTAAATTTAAAAACAAACTTGCCAGGGCCTTTTGATCGAGCATATTCCATCTTTCGGAATCTTCAGAGCCATCTTCTGGCTTTACATATTGGCCACAAACGACTTTCCATAGATCTGCTGTTATAAGCACACTACGCATTAAAATGTATTGAGCGGCAGAATTTTATAAGAGAAACACCGTGTGTTCGCTGCGGAATTTTATTTGCGACTAAACGATGAACGAAAGAAATGACAAAATTATTATACATATTTTCTTATTCCTAATTCGTTAGAGCGGGATAAATCTATGATCGGTAACGAAATACAAAGCGTGCATTGTATACATACAGGGCATATACAGGGCCTCTATTTTCTACACCCTTCCTCAATGCATGCATGTTTACAAATTATATTTAATACAAATTTAGCATTTTTGTAAACAATTCGTGTTTGGTCTTCGGAAGGTTCTTGGTCAAAATATCTGCTATCATTTCAGTTGTACATTTATATTTTAACAAAACTTTCCCTTCCTTTACGACATCTCTAACAAAATGATAACGTATGTCAATATGCTTCGTTTTGGAATGGTTAACAGGATTCTTGGTTAACGCCTGCGCGCTCAGATTATCGCCATATACGACGATCGGGGTGTTGTCATCTCCGCAGCCAATTTCCAAAATTAGCCTTCGCATGACTATCGCCTCCTTAAAAGCCGCTGACAGTGCCATGTACTCCGCCTCAGTACTGCTTAACGCCACGCTTCGCTGCTTTTCTGAACGCCAAGAAATTGGACCACCGGCCAACAAGTAGATGTAGCCAGTGTAAGACTTCCTGTCAAGCCTATCTCCTGCCCAATCCGCATCCACGTATCCACAGAACGATTGACCACATTGCTGATAATGTAATTTCACGTCAACTGTGGACGAGAGATACCTTAGGATGTGCTTTATGCCAGCCATGTGCTCAGCATGCGGATTTTGGTTTCGTTGAGCCAATTTGGACACTGAATGCAGTATGTCCGGTCTTGTTGTCAGAGCTAGCCACATAAGCTCTCCCACCACAGATTGATAGACCGTGGGATCCACCTTTTTGCACTTGTCGCTGGTGCAATCTATCTGGAAACCTGCATCCAGGGGAGTTTTTGCTGACTTGCATAATTCGCTTCCATGGGTTCGCAATAAATCCTTTATATATTGCGAATGTCCCAAAGTAATGGCTCCAAGGTCGCCTTCTCGCTCGATTTCCATTCCCAGGAAATGGCTCAACGGACCCTTGTCAACGCACTCAAACGATTGTGAAATGCTGTTTTTAATTTCCACCAAATCCTCGTGCGATTGGCAAGCTATAAGTATATCGTCAACATATACAAGAATTAGTGAAAGGTTACCTTGTCCGCTCTGTTTGTATAAACATGGCTCGTTGTTGCAGGAGATAAATCCCATATCCACCAAAACGCTATTTAGCTTTTCGTTCCAGGCCCTTCCTGACTGCTTTAAGCCGTATATTGCTTTCCTCAGCACCAATACCTTGTCAGGATTCTTCTCGTCAATATATCCCTCCGGCTGCTTCATGTAAACCGTCTCTCTTAGATCGCTGTTGAGATACGCCGTGCATACATCCATCTGATGAAGATATAGCTTAAGCTCCGCGGCCAGTGCTATCATTAGACGCACACTCTCCAGTCGGCATACCGGCGAAAAAGTTTCCAGGTAATTTACGCCAAACTGCTGGGAGCATCCCTTTGCAACCAGACGAGCTTTGAAACGTTCTATTTGCCCATCCTTATCTCGTTTCACGTTGAAAACCCATTTGCAACCAATTGCTCTCTGATTCTTCGGTAAATCAGCAATCTGCCAAGTTTGATTGGCGACCAGGGAATCATATTCCTTAGCCATAGCTTCGCGCCATTCCATGGCATGCGAACTTTCCACCGCCTCTTTGCAGGTCAAAGGGATCGGAACATTTTCCGAAACAAGAGCGCCCAAGATGTTATATTGTTTCTTTGGACGTCCAGGTTTTCCAGTTCGGACAATCTTGGGGCGACCAGGACCTCTGCGTGCCTCTTCTAGGACCAGCTCTTCATTATCATCAGCACTCTCATACTGATCTATGCTCTCATCCGCGCTGCCAGTATCGACGGATATGTCAGATACGGTTTCATCGACTTCGGCCCCATCTCGCTGGCAGGGCTCGTCGAGTTCCTCCAAGTTGATCAGCACAACATCATCTTTGGATGCCGCAGCATGATGTTCATCAAACAAAACATCCCGTTTCTCGACCAGTTGTCGAGCTGCTGGGTCATACAGCCGATAACCTTTGGCTGCCACAGAGTACCCAACCATTATATACTCCTTGCCTTTGGGTTGAAACTTGCTGCCCTTCCTCGGACCTTTGTCCAGAGCAACTGCAAGAGATCCAAATACTTTTAGATGTTTCACGCAAGGCTTCTTACCAGTCCACGCTTCCATAGGAGTCATACTCTTTACCGCGCTGGTCGGAGATCGGTTACGCAGATAAACCGAAGTGTTGACAGCTTCTGCCCAAAAACTATCTCCTAGCCCCGCCTGGACCAGAAGACATCTTGACATTTCCACTAGCGTCCGATTTGCCCTTTCCGCCACGCCATTTTGCTGCGGCGTATGCGGTATTGTTAGCTGCCTGGCAATCCCATACTTCCTGAGGTATTCATCAAACTGCTTATTGACAAACTCTCCGCCATTGTCACTCCGCAGGCATTTCAGCTGTTTGCCTGTCTGCCGTTCCACCAGATTCTTGAACTCCATGAACTTTGACAGCACCTCGTTCTTCCCACGCAGAAAATAAACAAAAATCCTCCTGGATTTGTCGTCAATGAAAGTAAGAAAATACTTTGAACCTCCCAGAGAAAGTGTTGGGAAAGGTCCACACACATCCGCGTGTATCAGCTCCAAAAGCTCTTTTGCCCCATTACACGTTGTCCTTGGGAATGGTTGAACATGGATCTTGCTAACCATACAAGTTTTGCAGTTAATATTTTCTGGCAAACCAATATTTTCTATGCCGCGCACCATCCCTTTGGAAACGAGTTCTTTCATGCTGGAGAAATTAATGTGTCCGTATCTCTTGTGCAGTAAAATCCCATCAACTGCTGACATGGCGAAACACCCGCTTCGACCACCTTCAAACAAATACAAATTGCCAATCTTTTTGGCTTTCACGATGCATTCTCCATCTTGCACCACCATGGCCTTCTCTAGGTCAAATGTCACCTTGCATCTGTTCTGCACAGCACTGCTCACGGACATGAAATTTCCTGTCATCTTCGGGACGTAGAGAACATTCTTAAGAGTCAACATGCACAGTTCTGTCTGAATCTTGACGTCACCTATACCTTCTGCTTGAAGAAATCCAGCATCGGCCAGTCCGATCTGCTCTGTGTGCTTCTCAAACTTTATGAAAAGCTCCCGTGCACAACACATATGGCTTGTTGCACCGCTATCTAAGCACCACATCGAGTTCTGTAAGTTGTTGACGTCACAAGCATGCAGCAGACTGCTTTGTCGATTCACCAAATTTTTTGGCACCGTGCGATTGCTATCTCCTTCGCTCTCACTCCGACACTGGGACTTAATGTGCCCTTGCTCACCGCACCTAAAGCAAACGATATTTTTTCGTTTCTTTTGCCCATACGTCTTTGTCTGCCAATTTTGCCTCTGTGTTGCAGCGAATGCCTTAGTATTGTCAATTCGCTCTTCTGCTATTCCTTTTCGTTCGCTCTCTTCCTTCAACTTTATGGTCAGAATCTCGAAAGTAGGCAACTGATCTCGTGTTTCCATGGCCACCACGAAATGTTCGAATTGTTCTGGAAGACTCGACAGCAAAACGATAGTTCGTAACTCATCGTTTAGCTCTATTCCAACTCCAGCTAGACCATCCAGAATTTCCACAAACTCGCTTATGTATGTCGACATACTCTGCCCCTGCTCCATCCGTTTGTTGAGGAGCTTCTTGTACAACTGTACCTTTCGTACAGGCCCGCTTGGCTGATGTACGTCCCTCAATTTGTTCCATGCCTCCACAGCAGTCGAGCAATTCTTGATGTAGGCCAACTGAGATGTCTTTACACTCAGTGTTATTGTTGCTAACGCCTTATTGTCCAAATCCACAAAGCTGTGTCCCTCTGGAATGTTCGTTGCTGTTAGCTCTCCTGACGTCACACTCCATAACCCGGAATGCACCAATACAGATCGCATCTGTATTTTCCACGTATCATAGTTTTTCTCCTCTAACTTTTCAATTTGATAAAGAGCACTCATTGTTCTTGATCGTGAGTCACACACCGCTTAATCAAAACTTTATTAAATTCACTAATGCCTGGGCCCATAACCTATTGAGCGGCAGAATTTTATAAGAGAAACACCGTGTGTTCGCTGCGGAATTTTATTTGCGACTAAACGATGAACGAAAGAAATGACAAAATTATTATACATATTTTCTTATTCCTAATTCGTTAGAGCGGGATAAATCTATGATCGGTAACGAAATACAAAGCGTGCATTGTATACATACAGGGCATATACAGGGCCTCTATTTTCTACAAAATGCTCCATACGTCGTAATTGTCGTCGCCTAATTTTTCTATTTGAATTGACACACTCATTTTGTCGAATTCCGCAAATTAGTTTTTATTTATTTCGAGTTTCAACCGGACGCGTGTTAGTCCATTTAATTACTTTGAATTATTCAATTATTATTAATTATTAATTATTAATTATTAATTTTTTATTTTTTAATTATTAATTATTAATTATTATTATTAATTATTAATTATTAATTATTATTATTAATTATTAATTATTAATTATTAATTATTAATTATTAATTATTATTATTAATTATTATTATTATTATTAATTATTAATTATTAATTATTAATTATTAATTATTAATTATTAATTATTAATTATTAATTATTAATTATTAATTATTAATTTTTTTTTTTTTTTTTTTTTTTATTAATTATTATTATTAATTATTAATTATTAATTATTTATTATTATTAATTATTATTATTAATTATTAATTATTAATTATTAATTATTAATTATTAATTATTAATTATTAATTATTAATTATTAATTATTAATTATTAATTATTAATTATTAATTATTAATTATTAATTTATTATTAATTATTAATTATTAATTATTATTTATTAATTATTAATTATTAATTATTAATTATTAATTATTAATTATTATTATTAATTATTAATTATTAATTATTAATTATTAATTATTAATTATTAATTATTAATTATTAATTATTAATTATTAATTATTAATTATTATTAAATTATTAATTATTAATTATTAATTATTAATTATTAATTATTAATTATTTTTTATTATAATTATTAATTATTAATTATTATTATTAATTATTAATTATTAATTATTAATTATTAATTATTAATTAATTATTAATTATTAATTATTAATTATTAATTATTAATTATTAATTATTAATTTAATTATTAATTATTAATTATTAATTATTATTATTAATTATTAATTATTAATTATTAATTATTATTATTATTAATTATTAATTATTAATTATTAATTATTAATTATTAATTATTAATTATTAATTATTAATATTAATATAATTATTATTAATTAATTATTAATTATTAATTATTAATTAATAAATAAATAATAATAACTGTTTGTTTCTATTGGTTACGTCCATTTTACGATAGCGAAACTGTGTATCCAGGAAATTAGAAAGTCACGTTGGAAGCTTGCCAGGCCTCGCTAGACCCAAAAATGACCTTAGGTCATACAGATACAGGGTCGGTTTTTGCACCCCCATTGGTAACAATAAATCCCAGATATTCAGCACTTTGCTTACAAAAGTGCGTTTTTTCGTTGGACACTTTCATGTTGGCATCACAAGGGCTTTTTAAAACCCAGTCTATGTGCCTAGCATGGTCATTTTCATTTTCAGAAAAAATTATGACATCATCTACGTAAACGTAGCATGATTAGCCGATTTGTTCTCGTAAGACGTCGCACAGTGGCGCATTAGATACATTTGCTTAATTTAATTTAAAATTTGATGACAACGGATCGTTGCGATCGCATTCGACAGGTAATAGTTCAAAAGGGTTGAATCCAAAAAATAATTCAAATCGGTTTCTTGATGCACGAAGTGCGCACACCGAAGAATCATTGTCTTCTTATATCACACGTCGCACGCTGAATACTCTAATGAAAACTATTCTAATATAAAATCATATTTGAAAATTATTATGCATTATTAGGTACATAGATTGTGCTATTATTATTTCTATGTTGAATTTAAATAATTGTTATGTTAAGGCAATGCAAAACTAGAGTTTTTAAGTGGTGGCAATTTATAAAAAATAATATAGATTTAAAGTCTAAGAACTTTTAAAATGAAGGGCACATTTTGTCATTTTTACAATGCATGTGCATACGTGTGCACCAATACAGTGGTCAGCTGTCGCTGTATGCGTACAAAAGAGCTGCTGGCTCTAGAGCTCTCCGCTCTCTGGCTTTTGAACAAAATTTCGAAAGAGCCTGAAGCCACCACGAAAAAATCGTGTGCAAAAAAAATCGTATGGCGTTACGCATCTTGTTATTCTAATGTCTTTGATACGACCGTAGCTCGCCCTCCAACTGAAGTGTGTGCTATCGGATCCCAAGTAGCTAAAGAGTAAAAAGAAGTAAACCTGGATCACCGGGAAGGATGCAGGTCAACATTTTAATGTAAGACAAGATTAAGAAAAAAATATGTAGAAAATTTTTTAAACAAAATATTAAGAATCTTGAATATAAAAACAAGAGAGAACGCTATAGTCGAGTTCCCCGACTATCTGATACCCGTTACTCAGCTAGTGGAAGGGAGAAGGAGAGTTTTAAACACAGTTTTTGGCGGTTTGTAGGTGTTATAGTGGGCGTGGCAGAAAGTTTTTTGGGAAATCGATAGAAATTTACAAGACTAATACAAAAATGAAAAACTATCAAAACATTTTTCAAAAGTGTGGGCGTAGCAGCTTTGGGCGGTTTGTGGGCGTGGCAAAAAGTTTTTTGGTAAATCCATAGAAAATTACAAGACTAATACAAAAATGAAAAAATGTCAAAACATTTTTCAAATGTGTGGGCGTGGCAGTATTGGGCGGTTTGTGGGCGTTAGAGTGGGCGTGGCAACATGAATCGACAAACTTGCGCTGCGTCTATGTCTCTGAAGTCTGTATGCTTAATCTCAACTTTCTGTTCCTGAGATCACAGCGTTCATACGGACGGACAGACAGACGGACAGACGGACAGACGGACAGACGGACAGACGGACAGACGGACATGGTCATATCGACTCGGCTATTGGCCCTGATCAAGAATATATATACTTTATATGGTCGGAAACGCTTCCTTCTGCCTGTTACATACTTTTCAACGAATATAGTATACCCTTTTACTCTACGAGTAACGGGTATAATAAAAGAGAAAAAAACATAATTTTTTCCAAACTTACAACACAAAAATTTGCGTAGAATTCATTAGCATAAGAAAATAAATAAGCTAATGTTCCTTCCTCAATGATAATAATAATAAGTGAATGTTAATAAGTGAAAGTGAACTCTGACATAAAGTGAATTAAAAGAATCATTTAAAGAAATTTTTTATTTTGTTTTGTGAAGAGTATAAATTTATTATGTCAAACCCTAATAACCTAGTTAGAACCGCGTCTTAAACGCGCAACCATCTCCATCCAACTCGAGTAGTCCAGGTCAACGTAATACACTAGACATGAATGAGCTTAAAAACTGGATAACCAGCATAGTGGCAGAAACATTGCACAATCAGACTCCCGCGTTCGCCAGGTCAATGAATCCACCTGCAAATTTCTTGACGCGACTGACGAAACGATTAGACCGGACTTGAGACAAATATTTCGGTATCCTGCATACCATTAGAAATAAAGTAATAGGTGACTCAGACGCGGTACTAGAATTTTATAATGTGTCGTTGGATTGGTCCTCCATATCCAGAGGAGACTTACCTAAGCTTCTGGGTATTAAAGAACCACAAGATTTGCCCCAAGCACTACACTTGTGTCTGAAGCTTGAGCACCAAAATTTTAGAACAGCTCATGCCAACCATAGAAATCAAGATTTTAGACTCGCACAAGGTTTATCGGTATCTTTACCAAGAAACAAGAACAATTATAATGACGTTCCAGTGGTACGACAACAACCACATCTATACCAACAATTCTTTAATCAAAGTCCACTACGACAACAATACCAATCACCGTATCAACAATTTATACCACAGTCACTCCAAGAGACATAGCTGTCAATATTCGACTCCCATTAAGAGACCTTGTCTTTTATTTCGGCGTTCCCAGTACGTGGTGATGGACAACGAAAAAGCTCTCAATTCAGCCTCAATCATTTTTATGCTCAAAGATTAGCTTAACATTGAAGTTTTCCGAGTACCACCCTATAAGAGTACTGTCAATGGACAAATCGTGAGATTTCATTCTACACTCTCAGAAATAATGAGGTCTATTAAGAAGGATGGAGTTATAAGAATTTTGAAGAACTGTTAGATAGAGCTGTGAAAGAGTATAATTACTCGATCCATTCGGTCACAGGAAAATAACCACTGGAGATTTTCTTTGGTAAAAAAATCCAGGCTGGACAATATAGACAGATTAAGACAAAAACAAAATCAGGACCTACAATACCACAACAATAAACGAAAACCCATTAAAACATAACAGAGACAGGCAGCATAACGAAGACACACTAAACTAGCTGAACACATAGAAAAGAGCCCAGAAACTACGGACAACTACCATATCCTGAACCACGAAATGAATCAAACTTTCTCCACTTTCTACCCCATTAACTCCCTCTTCCATAACAGTAGACCCTTTAGAGCCATTAATTTACTGGGCACCGCATGGAAATAGGTGGCAGGTACACCAGATCATGACGACTTTACATCCTTAGAAAGCAACGTTAACGAGATAATAGATAACAATAATAAACAGGTAGTAATCAATATCAATAATGTTTGTTCGCCCCACCAAATTTATGATTTGTGTGATTGCCCGACCAAAGAGAAGACAGAGTTTTAGATTTGAACCACCTTTATTCAATGACTTGATAAAAAGAATCCTGTGACCCTCGCCTTCGGACGAGCGTTGCCGCTCCTTCTTCGTTCTTCTTCGCTGGTCCTGCGTCGCTCTCGACGGCGTATCCGTGCCGGCTCGACTGGACTTAGGATGTTATGGGGCAGGGTGTATCGTCCGTAAGATCAGCTAGAACTTCTCCCCGAACCACCTTTGTCGACAAAAGACTCCACCGTCCCTTTACTGACCACGCTAGGTCATGGTGTTTGCTTGTCTTTCGCTTGAGGAGATCCTCTCTCTGGATGCCGCTTCGACGCTCGCTTGTACTTTAACTTGTTCCGGGTCTTGTTTCGCGTACTTCACTTGTTCACTATTCCGCTGTACTTTCACTGATCGACTATAATACTCTCCGGGTACTTTCTTCACTAACTGTCCGTCTGTATGGCACTTTCTTCACTGACTGTCCAAGCTGCGCCTGCGCCATGTCTTTTATAGGCCGCGGGAATCCCGTTATTTCCCTTTTTGCGCACGGCTTACTCGGATACAAGGTCCAACTCATGTCCCGTTGGTTCACGATCGAGTTATCGATATTGGCGACCGGCGTTGACACTTCCTGTTCCTACCGATCGTGCCACGTCGTGCGGATTGCAAGATCGAGTTATCGATATTGGCGACCGGCGTTGCCACTGTTCCTATCGAAAATCATTGTAAATCCAGTATTTTTTTATCGTTCCCTATCGATCTCACTATCGATCGACCGCTATTATCGTAGAGCCCCATCCCGATGTGTTGCAGCTCAATGGAGGTAAGTTTGCGGCTTTTGGCTGCTGCGGATGATTTCGCACCTTTTTTTGATGTGAGCTGTATTGTGCCCATTACCCTCCCCTGTCCCAATCAACATGTTGATTCTCTCGTTTTATGCGTATATTGGGGTGTGTACACCCGTATGTCTACTCCGCGCCGAACCGTTAGGCGGAACCGCTGGCCGCCCAGCTCGAGCAACTTCGCCCAGCGGTCCTTGTGCCGTCTGCCCGCCTGCAGCTCGGCCTCTTCGACCACCCGGTGTGGCCACTCCTTTCGCTCCAGCTCCCTCCACGGTCGCTGTGGCGGCTGGCGAGCTTCTGGGCAAGATTCCTGCCACGCGATCTTCGGTGGTGGTGGCGCGGGCCACACCCACGGACCCTTCTCCGGGTTCTCCGTCGGGCTTTCGTCGTCCGGCTCCGTCCTCCACCCAACCTCCTCCCCACGCGGGCCTCCGCTTCCGCTGGTGCAGGCCACGTCCGCCCATCCCGATTGTGCGGAGGGTCTGCGCAACGTGTGCCTGGTCCACATCCCAGGCCTGCTGCCGCTCGCACCGGCGCCCCTCCTTATCCTGGGGTGGTGGTGTCGGCGTGCGTCGTGGCGGCGGCGTCGGTGGTGCTGACGGCGGTGTCGGTGGTTGCGTCGGTGGCGGTGGTGGATGCGGCTGCGTCGGCGGCCGTGGTGGATGAGGCTGCGTCGGCGGCGGTGGTGGATGCGGCTGCGTCGGCGGCAACGGCGGCTGTGGCTCCCGGTTGTTATTTGCTGCACGTGCTGCCATTCTGCCGACTCGATTTAAAAGACTCTCACTTTTCTCGCCGCGACGAAACCTCGGTTTTCCGTCTGCTCCTTTCTGCCGTTATTCCGTAACGGGAATCTCCTCCGTGTACCTACCCCCACGGAATTCGCAACTGTGTGCGTTAACGGTTTTCCGGCTGTATACCCTCCCTGCCCCGCTCTCGCGATCCAACTGGCCTGTTTGTGTGTGTGTGTGTGTGTTTGTTTTCGAGTGACTTTTGTGACTTCCGACTTTTTGATACCCTGTATTGTCTTCCCCCTTCTTTACTAAAGGGTTTTATTATTGTATTTCGCACTCGGTGTCCTCTGGCCCGCCGGCGCCCGCGCTTCCTGGCTTTAAGTCGCTAATATGAGCCGTTTTCGTTTTTTTGGTTGTCGCGTGCTCCAATACACAAATTACTGGTGACGTGAATTTCTTTATTTTGAACGGCCCGTCGAACCTTGGCCCACACTGTTTCTCCCACCTTGGGAGATCTCCTTCGGAGATTATAGAGGCGAGCCTAATCCTGCGCTGCCTTCTCCATATTCCTCCGCACCAGTTCGAAAAACTCCTTTATTTTTTCCGCATTTTCTGCCGGCGTCTGGGTACACCTTCCTGTTCCGGCTGTCTGTTCGTCAAACAATGCGTTCGGCAGCCTTGGTTCTCTTCCCTGAGTTATAAATGCCGGCGAGTATCCGGTGGTCTCCGCCACACTCGTGTTTACCGATAGCTGCACCTCCGACCATTTCTTGGGGAGTATATGGAGCCGTGAGCTGGTGTCTCACACCTGCTCCAAAAACCTCTTGAACGCCCTGCTCGTGAATTGGACTTCGTTGTCCGTGATTATAACTTTTGGCACCTCGTATCTGGCCACTATTCGCTCTCGCACAGCCTTTCGTAGCGTCTCGGTGGTTGCCTTACGTATGGGAACGATCTCGGTCCACTCGGAGAACCTGTCCACCAGGTCCAGCAGCATCGAATTCCCGTGCTTCGACCTCGGGAAGGGGCCCACAAAATCCGCACACACGGTGGCCCATGGTTCTTCCGGCACCTGGGTCAGCATTTTCCCGGCTGCTTGCAGCTGGGAATCGGGATGGGGCGCTACGATAATAGCGGTCGATCGATAGTGAGATCGATAGGCACGACATCGGAATATCGACAGGAACATGAAGTGGCAACGCCGGTCGCCAATATCGATAGCTCGACCGCGCAATCGGCGACGGGACAACATCGATGAGAATAGAAAGTGGCAACGCCGATCGCCTACATCGATAACTCGATCGTAGTGAGTATCGGTGGAGTTGCCAGAGATGACAGTCAATGAGAAGTGCGCGGAGAGCCCTACAGCCACACAGTCGATCGGGAAAAGTACGCGGAGTACACGGACATTCAATCAGAAAATACGCGGAGTGCCACACGGGACAGCCGATCCGGAACAGTGCGTGGAGGGCTACACAGTGACGCGAACAAGTGAAAGTACAAGTGCGTCGAAGCGAGCATCTAAAGAGGATCTCCGCAAGAAAGGACCAGCGAAGGACAAGCAAACACCAGGATCTGGCGTGGTCAAAAGGTCAAAAGTCAGTGGTCGCAAAGGTGGTTCGGGCAGAAGCTCTAGCTGATCTTACGGACGATACACCCTGCCCCATAACATTCTAAGTCCAGTCGAGCCGGCACGGATACGCCGTCGAGAGCGACGTAGGACCAGCGAAGAAGAACGAAGAAGGAGCGGCGACGCTCGACCGAAGGCGAGGGTCACAGGATTCTTTTTATCAAGTCATTGAATAAAGGTGGTTCAAATCTGAAACTCTGTCTTCTCTTTGGTCGGGCAATCACACAAATCATAAATTTGGTGGAACGAACAAACAAACTCTCTGAGCTAGCCGTTGCAATTCGAAGCGAGCAGAAAATAAGAAATCAGTTAGTTACATCTGGCGCCCAACGTGGAAGCGCCAGTCGGTACAGCATGAGATTCTTAATCTCTCTAACCCACGGGAATCCCGTTATTTCCCTTTTTGCCCACGGCTCACTCGGGTACAAGGTCCAACACATGTCCCGTTAGTTCACGGTGCGTCCTTTTTGTGCTTGTCCAAAGTCCGCACCGTTGCCGTTCGACCTTTGTGCCCTTGGCCGGTTCGAGTCCAAGGTCCAGCGCGGTTAGTTCACGGTCTCTCCGCTTTACCGTTTGACCTGACCGACCTTGACTCTTCTCGCTGTTGCTATGCCTATCTCCTGTACCCGGATTTGTGGGGAGTTTTAAGACTCCCCACAATATAAAGTATGCCATTCAATTCAATTAACGTAATAACGTAATAAATACTTTTTTATTAGAAGAAAATGAAGATCACGAGGTAAACAAAATTATTGAAAATGGAAATTTATCGTCGTTATACATAGAGGAAATGCTAAGTTTTTATGACGTTTCAGTCTTGCATAATAGAACGTCACTTTTATATGTAATAAAAATTCCAAATCTAGAGAATAAAGAATACGAAAACATTTTAATCAAGCCAATTGTAAGGAACAATATAATCATCAATGTTAAAATAAGAGAGTTATTAATAAACAAGAGAGAACGCTATAGTCGAGTTCCCCGACTATCTGATACCCGTTACTCAGCTAGTGTAAGTGCGAAGGACAGTTTTTGGCGGTTTGTGGGCGTTAGAGTGGGCGTGGCTAAAAGTTTTTTGGCAAATAGATAGAAATTTACAAGACTAATACAAAAATGAAAAAATATCAAAACCTTTTTCAAAAGTGTGGGCGTGGCAGCTTTGGACGCAGGACCAGCGAAGAAGAACGAAGAAGGAGCGGCAACGCTCGTCCGAAGGCGAGGGTCACAGGATTCTTTTTATCAAGTCATTGAATAAAGGTGGTTCAAATCTAAAACTCTGTCTTCTCTTTGGTCGGGCAATCACACAAATCATAAATTTGGTGGGGCGAACAAACATTATTGATATTGATTACTACCTGTTTATTATTGTTATCTATTATCTCGTTAACGTTGCTTTCTAAGGATGTAAAGTCGTCATGATCTGGTGTACCTGCCACCTATTTCCATGCGGTGCCCAGTAAATTAATGGCTCTAAAGGGTCTACTGTTATGGAAGAGGGAGTTAATGGGGTAGAAAGTGGAGAAAGTTTGATTCATTTCGTGGTTGAGGATATGGTAGTTGTCCGTAGTTTCTGGGCTCTTTTCTATGTGTTCAGCTAGTTTAGTGTGTCTTCGTTATGCTGCCTGTCTCTGTTATGTTTTAATGGGTTTTCGTTTATTGTTGTGGTATTGTAGGTCCTGATTTTGTTTTTGTCTTAATCTGTCTATATTGTCCAGCCTGGATTTTTTTACCAAAGAAAATCTCCAGTGGTTATTTTCCTGTGACCGAATGGATCGAGTAATTATACTCTTTCACAGCTCTATCTAACAGTTCTTCAAAATTCTTATAACTCCATCCTTCTTAATAGACCTCATTATTTCTGAGAGTGTAGAATGAAATCTCACGATTTGTCCATTGACAGTACTCTTATAGGGTGGTACTCGGAAAACTTCAATGTTAAGCTAATCTTTGAGCATAAAAATGATTGAGGCTGAATTGAGAGCTTTTTCGTTGTCCATCACCACGTACTGGGAACGCCGAAATAAAAGACAAGGTCTCTTAATGGGAGTCGAATATTGACAGCTATGTCTCTTGGGAGTGACTGTGGTATAAATTGTTGATACGGTGATTGGTATTGTTGTCGTAGTGGACTTTGATTAAAGAATTGTTGGTATAGATGTGGTTGTTGTCGTACCACTGGAACGTCATTATAATTGTTCTTGTTTCTTGGTAAAGATACCGATAAACCTTGTGCGAGTCTAAAATCTTGATTTCTATGGTTGGCATGAGCTGTTCTAAAATTTTGGTGCTCAAGCTTCAGACACAAGTGTAGTGCTTGGGGCAAATCTTGTGGTTCTTTAATACCCAGAAGCTTAGGTAAGTCTCCTCTGGATATGGAGGACCAATCCAACGACACATTATAAATTCTAGTACCGCGTCTGAGTCACCTATTACTTTATTTCTAATGGTATGCAGGATACCGAAATATTTGTCTCAAGTCCGGTCTAATCGTTTCGTCAGTCGCGTCAAGAAATTTGCAGGTGGATTCATTGACCTGGCGAACGCGGGAGTCTGATTGTGCAATGTTTCTGCCACTATGCTGGTTATCCAGTTTTTAAGCTCATTCATGTCTAGTGTATTACGTTGACCTGGACTACTCGAGTTGGATGGAGATGGTTGCGCGTTTAAGACGCGGTTCTAACTAGGTTATTAGGGTTTGACATAATAAATTTATACTCTTCACAAAACAAAATAAAAATTTCTTTAAATGATTCTTTTAATTCACTTTATGTCAGAGTTCACTTTCACTTATTAACATTCACTTATTATTATTATCATTGAGGAAGGAACATTAGCTTATTTATTTTCTTATGCTAATGAATTCTACGCAAATTTTTGTGTTGTAAGTTTGGAAAAATTATGTTTTTTTCTCTTTTATTATACCCGTTACTCGTAGAGTAAAAGGGTATACTATATTCGTTGAAAAGTATGTAACAGGCAGAAGGAAGCGTTTCCGACCATATAAAGTATATATATTCTTGATCAGGGCCAATAGCCGAGTCGATATGACCATGTCCGTCTGTCCGTCCGTCCGTCTGTCCGTCTGTCTGTCCGTCCGTATGAACGCTGTGATCTCAGGAACAGAAAGTTGAGATTAAGCATACAGACTTCAGAGACATAGACGCAGCGCAAGTTTGTCGATTCATGTTGCCACGCCCACTCTAACGCCCACAAACCGCCCAATACTGCCACGCCACACATTTGAAAAATGTTTTGACATTTTTTCATTTTTGTATTAGTCTTGTAATTTTCTATGGATTTACCAAAAAACTTTTTGCCACGCCCACAAACCGCCCAAAGCTGCTACGCCAACACTCTTGAAAAATGTTTTGATAGTTTTTCATTTTTGTATTAGTCTTGTAAATTTCTATCGATTTCCCAAAAAACTTTCTGCCACGCCCACTATAACACCTACAAACCGCCAAAAACTGTGTTTAAAACTCTCCTTCTCCCTTCCACTAGCTGAGTAACGGGTATCAGATAGTCGGGGAACTCGACTATAGCGTTCTCTCTTGTTTTTATATTCAAGATTCTTAATATTTTGTTTAAAAATTTTCTACATATTTTTTTTCTTAATCTTGTCTTACATTAAAATGTTGACCTGCATCCTTCCCGGTGATCCAGGTTTACTTCTTTTTACTCTTTAGCTACTTGGGATCCGATAGCACACACTTCAGTTGGAGGGCGAGCTACGGTCGTATCAAAGACATTAGAATAACAAGATGCGTAACGCCATACGATTTTTTTTGCACACGATTTTTCGTGGTGGCTTCAGGCTCTTTCGAAATTTTGTTCAAAAGCCAGAGAGCGGAGAGCTCTAGAGCCAGCAGCTCTTTTGTACGCATACAGCGACAGCTGACCACTGTATTGGTGCACACGTATGCACATGCATTGTAAAAATGACAAAATGTGCCCTTCATTTTAAAAGTTCTTAGACTTTAAATCTATATTATTTTTTATAAATTGCCACCACTTAAAAACTCTAGTTTTGCATTGCCTTAACATAACAATTATTTAAATTCAACATAGAAATAATAATAGCACAATCTATGTACCTAATAATGCATAATAATTTTCAAATATGATTTTATATTAGAATAGTTTTCATTAGAGTATTCAGCGTGCGACGTGTGATATAAGAAGACAATGATTCTTCGGTGTGCGCACTTCGTGCATCAAGAAACCGATTTGAATTATTTTTTGGATTCAACCCTTTTGAACTATTACCTGTCGAATGCGATCGCAACGATCCGTTGTCATCAAATTTTAAATTAAATTAAGCAAATGTATCTAATGCGCCACTGTGCGACGTCTTACGAGAACAAATCGGCTAATCATGCTACGTTTACGTAGATGATGTCATAATTTTTTCTGAAAATGAAAATGACCATGCTAGGTACATAGACTGGGTTTTAAAAAGCCCTTGTGATGCCAACATGAAAGTGTCCAACGAAAAAACGCACTTTTGTAAGCAAAGTGCTGAATATCTGGGATTTATTGTTACCAATGGGGGTGCAAAAACCGACCCTGTATCTGTATGACCTAAGGTCATTTTTGGGTCTAGCGAGGCCTGGCAAGCTTCCAACGTGACTTTCTAATTTCCTGGATACACAGTTTCGCTATCGTAAAAATGTTGTAATGGACGTAACCAATAGAAACAAACAGTTATTATTATTTATTTATTAATTAATAATTAATAATTAATAATTAATAATTAATAATTAATAATTAATAATTAATAATTAATAATTAATAATTAATAATTAATAATTAATAATATAATTAATAATTAATAATTAATAATTAATAATTAATAATTAATAATTAATAATTAATAATTAATAATTAATAATTAATAATTAATAATTAATAATTAATAATTAATAATTAATAATTAATAATTAATAATTAATAATTAATAATTAATAATTAATAATTAATAATTAATAATTAATAATTAATAATTAATAATTAATAATTAATAATTAATAATTAATAATTAATAATTAATAATTAATAATTAATAATTAATAATTAATAATTAATAATTAATAATTAATAATTAATAATTAATAATTAATAATTAATAATTAATAATTAATAATTAATAATTAATAATTAATAATTAATAATTAATAATTAATAATTAATAATTAATAATTAATAATTAATAATTAATAATTAATAATTAATAATTAATAATTAATAATTAATAATTAATAATTAATAATTAATAATTAATAATTAATAATTAATAATTAATAATTAATAATTAATAATTAATAATTAATAATTAATAATAATAATTAAAAAAAAAAAAATAATTAATAATAATAATTAATAATTAATAATTAATAATTAATAATTAATAATTAATAATTAATAATTAATAATAATAATTAATAATTAATAATTGTTGAAATTACGTTATAATTTAAATAAGCTTTATATGTTTTTGATCTGGCAACGCTCAATTATAGCTTAAGAAGTCATTGTGAAATTCCCATTACTCAGTTTCAATTAAACCGTCAACTACACCACTACGTTCTTGTGTTTATTTGGTCGGTCGGTCTAGAAGCACATAACGGTTGTCCTGATCGTACGGTAAATTACTAACAGTTGGTTATGGGCCTTCAGCAAGCTAAGTTTTCGGTTTGAATAATTCAAAGTAATTAAATGGACTAACACGCGTCCGGTTGAAACTCGAAATAAATAAAAACTAATTTGCGGAATTCGACAAAATGAGTGTGTCAATTCAAATAGAAAAATTAGGCGACGACAATTACGACGTATGGAGCATTTTAATGCGTAGTGTGCTTATAACAGCAGATCTATGGAAAGTCGTTTGTGGCCAATATGTAAAGCCAGAAGATGGCTCTGAAGATTCCGAAAGATGGAATATGCTCGATCAAAAGGCCCTGGCAAGTTTGTTTTTAAATTTAAAAGCAACGCAGTTAATGCATATAAAGGCATGCACAACAGCAGCAGACGCATGGAAAAAATTGTGTGATGTACATTTGCCAGGTGGCCCGATCAGAAAAGTGCAGTTATATCAAAAACTATCAAGGCTGAGAATGCTTGAAGGGGATAACGTTGTTCAATATGTCAATAAATTTGCTGAAACAGTCGACAAATTAGCTGAGATGGACATAACAATTAATGATGAATTAAAAAGCATCATGTTGTTATCCAGTTTACCAAATTCGTGGGAAAATTTCGTCGTAGCGATCGAAACACGCGACACGCTGCCGACGTTCGAAACGGTAAAAGTGAAGCTTCTGGAAGAAGGAGCGCGCAAGCAAGAGAGGGACGATCGCGAAGGTTCTGTCCAAGCCGTGTATGTACATACAAAATTACATGGAACTGCAAAGCAAAAACAACGCGAAGAAAATAACCTTGAAAAACATAGTTTCAAGGGCAAATGCTACATTTGCGAGAAATTCGGACACCGAGCACGAGAATGCCCAAGCAAAGAGAGGCATAAAAAACTAGGGGAAAGCAAGGAGAAATCAAACTGCTTGATGCATATTAGTGCTACCACTCAAAGGAAGAACATATGGTGTGTTGATAGTGGTGCCACGTCGCATATGTGTTGTGACAAGGGATTGTTTACATCTTTCATGAATAAGGAAACATCGATTATGCTAGCAGCTGATAAGTTCGTGAAATCGAGCGGCATCGGGACTGTCATGCTTAAATCACAAAATGTAAAAATTGAATTACGAGATGTAATTTACGTTCCATCATTGCATATGAATTTTTTATCAGTGAGCAAGTCCGCGGAGTACGAAAACATAACTACTTTTGATAAAAAGGCGGCGGTGATAAAAAATAAACAAGGTGAAGTGATGATGAGAGCAATGCAAGAAGACAATTTGTATTTATTTACAAGTAGCTCTAAAAACGGTGCGGTTCATTTGTTGAATGATTCTTCTCGCATGGCAACATGGCACAATCGGTTTGGTCATTTAAATTTTCAATGTTTAAAAGAAATCAAAGAAAAAGAGCTAGTAATTGGCATGGACGTTAAAAATATGTCGGTGAATATTAATTGCGACACATGCAATATGGCAAAAATACACGTATTGCCATTCCCACAGAATAGCGAGAGAGCTACGCAAAGTGTACTGGAACTAGTTCACAGTGACGTGTGCGGGCCAGTGAATGTTAGTTCTTTAGGCGGCAACAAGTATTTCGTCACGTTCATAGACGACTATTCAAGGAAAATATTTATATATTTTATGCATGCGAAGAATGAAGTGTTTGATAAATTCAAATTGTTCAAATCATATGTCGAGTGCCAAACGGGCAAGAAAATAAAAGCTTTGCGAAGTGACAACGGGACAGAATATGTAAACCGGCAGTTTACAGAGTATTTGAACACCTGCGGCATAAAAAGGCAATTAACGGTTCCGTATACACCACAACAAAACGGCGTCGCGGAACGAGCTAATCGAACGATCGTCGAGATGGCCAAAAGTATGCTGATTCATGCGAAATTAGAGGAGTTTTTGTGGGCCGAGGCCGTGTCCACAGCTTCATATTTGCGTAACAGGTGCCCTTCCAAAGCACTCATGGGCGCTACACCCTTCGAAATATGGCAAAATAGGAAGCCATCCGTTAAACATTTACGAGTGTTCGGATCTCGCGCGTTTGCACTGGATAAGACAAGAAAAAGCAAGTTCCAGGCAAAAGGAAAAGAGTATATATTTGTAGGATACTCTTCAACAGCTAAAGCTTACCGTTTATACGATCGTGAAAAACGTATCATTGTTGCACATCGTGATGTCAAATTTGTAGAGGGTGAGTTTGATAACCCTGAATCTGAAAAATGCACTATTTCGGAACAAAATAATGACTTCGCTACAAACATCATTCACCTTGAGTCAAACATCCAAGTACCAGAGCAGCAGCGGCAGGCTATGCCCATGGTGGTCGAGCAGAGCAGTAATTCTTACGACAGCTATGACTCCGGTGAAGAGGAGGAGGAGTTTGTAAGCGCAAGCGATGAAAAACAAATTCTCACTGAGGAGGAGATCGTACCAGACGTACAAGAGCAAGAAAGCAACGCACCTCGACGTGGACCCGGCAGACCAAAAATTATTCGCAGTGGTAAGTCCGGTAGACCCAGAAAACAATACAACAGCCTCAATTACATTGAAGACATTGAGACGCCACAGTGCGTTGGAGACGCTTTACGAGGCGAGCATGCCCAAGACTGGAAGACGTCAATGCAGAAAGAATATGATGCTCTCATTTCAAATAACACATGGACATTGTGTGATTTACCTCCAGGACAGAAGGCCATAGGATCCAAGTGGGTCTTTCGCGTCAAAAAGGATAAAGAGGGAAATATACAAAAGTTTAAATCAAGACTTGTTGCTCAAGGTTGTGGGCAAAAGATGGGCGTCAACTATTCGGAAACGTTTTCTCCAGTAATCCGCTACGAAACCATCAGAATGCTATTCGCTATAGCAGCAGAAAAACAGCTATGCATGCACCAGGTTGACATATCAAACGCATATTTAAACGGCAGACTTCAAGAAGAAGTGTATATGAGGCAACCACAAAACTTCATTGATGAGAAGCATCCAAACAAAGTATTAAAGCTTCAAAAGGCGATCTACGGACTTTAACAGTCAGGGCGTGTCTGGAATGACACATTGGACGAAGTTTTAAAGAGCATTGGTTTCAAGCGCAGCAAAAATGAGGCGTGCCTGTACGTAAAGCAGCAGCAGCAACAACACAGTTACATTGCAGTATATGTCGACGATCTAATCATCATCAGCTACGACGAGAACGAGATCAGCGCGATTAAAAGGAAGATCGCAAATAAATTCGACATACATGATGGCGGCCAACTAAATTATTTCCTTGGCATGGAAATCCAACGAGAAAGTACAAGAGGGTCGATTTCGCTATGCCAGAAGCAGTTCATCATAAACCTATTGGATGAATATGGCATGCAAAATTGTCGTCCCGCAGCTACGCCGCTAGACCCTGGTTATAAGATGGGTTGTAGAAATGAGAATTGTGTCAAGGTAAATATAACACAATTTCAATCATTAATCGGTTCCCTTATGTATTTAGCAGTCTTGAGCCGACCAGACATTTTGCATACAGTGAGCAAACTGTCGCAAAGAAATAATGATCCACACAGTGAAGACGAGACTGCAGCGAAACATGTTTTGAGATACCTCTCAGCCACGGTTGATCTCAAAATCACATACAGCAAGTCCGGCGAACAGGTAGTGGGCTTCGCCGACGCAGACTGGGCAAACGACCTGTCAGATCGCAAATCATACAGTGGGTATGCATTCTTCCTTGGAGGCAGTGCGTTTTCATGGACTTCAGCTAAGCAGAGCGTCGTCGCCATGAGCAGTACAGAAGCAGAGTACGTTGCTTTATCCACGGCTGCAAAAGAAGCGGTGTATCTTCGCCGTTTGCTTTTAGAGATTGGATGGTCATTAGATGGACCAATAACCATATGTGGCGACAACATAAGTTCTCATCATATTGCGAAGAATCCAGTACACCATAAACGCACTAAGCACATAGATATTAAGTATCATTTTGTTCGTGAAAAAGTAGAATGTAATTATTAATTATTAATTATTAATTATTAATTATTAATTATTAATTATTAATTATTAATTATTAATTATTAATTATTAATTATTAATTATTAATTATTAATTATTAATTATTAATTATTATTAATTATTAATTATTAATTATTAATTATTAATTATTAATTATTAATTATTAATTATTAATTATTAATTATTAATTATTAATTATTAATTATTAATTATTAATTATTGTTAGTAATTTACCGTACGATCAGGACAACCGTTATGTGCTTCTAGACCGACCGACCAAATAAACACAAGAACGTAGTGGTGTAGTTGACGGTTTAATTGAAACTGAGTAATGGGAATTTCACAATGACTTCTTAAGCTATAATTGAGCGTTGCCAGATCAAAAACATATAAAGCTTATTTAAATTATAACGTAATTTCAACAATTATTAATTATTAATTATTAATTATTAATTATTATTATTAATTATTAATTATTAATTATTAATTATTAATTATTAATTATTAATTATTAATTATTAATTATTAATTATTTTTTTTATTAATTATTAATTATTAATTATTAATTATTAATTATTAATTATTAATTATTAATTATTAATTATTAATTTATTATTATTATTAATTATTAATTATTAATTATTAATTATTAATTATTAATTATTAATTATTAATTATTAATTATTAATTATTAATTATTAATTATTAATTATTAATTATTAATTATTAATTATTAATTATTAATTATTAATTATTAATTATTAATTATTAATTAATTATTAATTATTAATTATTAATTATTAATTATTAATTATTAATTATTAATTATTAATTATTAATTATTAATTATTAATTATTATTATTAATTATTAATTATTAATTATTAATTATTAATTATTAATTATTAATTATTAATTATTAATTATTAATTATTAATTATTAATTATTAATTATTAATTATTAATTATTAATTATTAATTATTAATTATTAATTATTATTATTAATTATTAATTATTAATTATTAATTATTAATTATTAATTATTAATTATTAATTATTAATTATTAATTATTAATTATTAATTATTAATTATTAATTATTAATTATTAATTATTAATTATTAATTATTAATTATTAATTATTAATTATTAATTATTAATTATTAATTAATTATTATTAATTAATTAATAATTAATAATTAATAATTAATAATTAATAATTATTAATTATTAATTATTAATTATTAATTATTAATTATTAATTATTAATTAATAAATAAATAATAATAACTGTTTGTTTCTATTGGTTACGTCCATTACAACATTTTTACGATAGCGAAACTGTGTATCCAGGAAATTAGAAAGTCACGTTGGAAGCTTGTCAGGCCTCGCTAGACCCAAAAATGACCTTAGGTCATACAGATACAGGGTCGGTTTTTGCACCCCCATTGGTAACAATAAATCCCAGATATTCAGCACTTTGCTTACAAAAGTGCGTTTTTTCGTTGGACACTTTCATGTTGGCATCACAAGGGCTTTTTAAAACCCAGTCTATGTGCCTAGCATGGTCATTTTCATTTTCAGAAAAAATTATGACATCATCTACGTAAACGTAGCATGATTAGCCGATTTGTTCTCGTAAGACGTCGCACAGTGGCGCATTAGATACATTTGCTTAATTTAATTTAAAATTTGATGACAACGGATCGTTGCGATCGCATTCGACAGGTAATAGTTCAAAAGGGTTGAATCCAAAAATAATTCAAATCGGTTTCTTGATGCACGAAGTGCGCACACCGAAGAATCATTGTCTTCTTATATCACACGTCGCACGCTGAATACTCTAATGAAAACTATTCTAATATAAAATCATATTTGAAAATTATTATGCATTATTAGGTACATAGATTGTGCTATTATTATTTCTATGTTGAATTTAAATAATTGTTATGTTAAGGCAATGCAAAACTAGAGTTTTTAAGTGGTGGCAATTTATAAAAAATAATATAGATTTAAAGTTTAAGAACTTTTAAAATGAAGGGCACATTTTGTCATTTTTACAATGCATGTGCATACGTGTGCACCAATACAGTGGTCAGCTGTCGCTGTATGCGTACAAAAGAGCTGCTGGCTCTAGAGCTCTCCGCTCTCTGGCTTTTGAACAAAATTTCGAAAGAGCCTGAAGCCACCACGAAAAAATCGTGTGCAAAAAAAATCGTATGGCGTTACGCATCTTGTTATTCTAATGTCTTTGATACGACCGTAGCTCGCCCTCCAACTGAAGTGTGTGCTATCGGATCCCAAGTAGCTAAAGAGTAAAAAGAAGTAAACCTGGATCACCGGGAAGGATGCAGGTCAACATTTTAATGTAAGACAAGATTAAGAAAAAAAATATGTAGAAAATTTTTTAAACAAAATATTAAGAATCTTGAATATAAAAACAAGAGAGAACGCTATAGTCGAGTTCCCCGACTATCTGATACCCGTTACTCAGCTAGTGGAAGGGAGAAGGAGAGTTTTAAACACAGTTTTTGGCGGTTTGTAGGTGTTATAGTGGGCGTGGCAGAAAGTTTTTTGGGAAATCGATAGAAATTTACTAATACAAAAATGAAAAACTATCAAAACATTTTTCAAAAGTGTGGGCGTAGCAGCTTTGGGCGGTTTGTGGGCGTGGCAAAAAGTTTTTTGGTAAATCCATAGAAAATTACAAGACTAATACAAAAATGAAAAAATGTCAAAACATTTTTCAAATGTGTGGGCGTGGCAGTATTGGGCGGTTTGTGGGCGTTAGAGTGGGCGTGGCAACATGAATCGACAAACTTGCGCTGCGTCTATGTCTCTGAAGTCTGTATGCTTAATCTCAACTTTCTGTTCCTGAGATCACAGCGTTCATACGGACGGACAGACAGACGGACAGACGGACGGACGGACAGACGGACATGGTCATATCGACTCGGCTATTGGCCCTGATCAAGAATATATATACTTTATATGGTCGGAAACGCTTCCTTCTGCCTGTTACATACTTTTCAACGAATATAGTATACCCTTTTACTCTACGAGTAACGGGTATAATAAAAGAGAAAAAACATAATTTTTTCCAAACTTACAACACAAAAATTTGCGTAGAATTCATTAGCATAAGAAAATAAATAAGCTAATGTTCCTTCCTCAATGATAATAATAATAAGTGAATGTTAATAAGTGAAAGTGAACTCTGACATAAAGTGAATTAAAAGAATCATTTAAAGAAATTTTTTATTTTGTTTTGTGAAGAGTATAAATTTATTATGTCAAACCCTAATAACCTAGTTAGAACCGCGTCTTAAACGCGCAACCATCTCCATCCAACTCGAGTAGTCCAGGTCAACGTAATACACTAGACATGAATGAGCTTAAAAACTGGATAACCAGCATAGTGGCAGAAACATTGCACAATCAGACTCCCGCGTTCGCCAGGTCAATGAATCCACCTGCAAATTTCTTGACGCGACTGACGAAACGATTAGACCGGACTTGAGACAAATATTTCGGTATCCTGCATACCATTAGAAATAAAGTAATAGGTGACTCAGACGCGGTACTAGAATTTTATAATGTGTCGTTGGATTGGTCCTCCATATCCAGAGGAGACTTACCTAAGCTTCTGGGTATTAAAGAACCACAAGATTTGCCCCAAGCACTACACTTGTGTCTGAAGCTTGAGCACCAAAATTTTAGAACAGCTCATGCCAACCATAGAAATCAAGATTTTAGACTCGCACAAGGTTTATCGGTATCTTTACCAAGAAACAAGAACAATTATAATGACGTTCCAGTGGTACGACAACAACCACATCTATACCAACAATTCTTTAATCAAAGTCCACTACGACAACAATACCAATCACCGTATCAACAATTTATACCACAGTCACTCCCAAGAGACATAGCTGTCAATATTCGACTCCCATTAAGAGACCTTGTCTTTTATTTCGGCGTTCCCAGTACGTGGTGATGGACAACGAAAAAGCTCTCAATTCAGCCTCAATCATTTTTATGCTCAAAGATTAGCTTAACATTGAAGTTTTCCGAGTACCACCCTATAAGAGTACTGTCAATGGACAAATCGTGAGATTTCATTCTACACTCTCAGAAATAATGAAGTCTATTAAGAAGGATGTTGTTATAAGAATTTTGAAGAACTGTTAGATAGAGCTGTGAAAGAGTATAATTACTCGATCCATTCGGTCACAGGAAAATAACCACTGGAGATTTTCTTTGGTAAAAAAATCCAGGCTGGACAATATAGACAGATTAAGACAAAAACAAAATCAGGACCTACAATACCACAACAATAAACGAAAACCCATTAAAACATAACAGAGACAGGCAGCATAACGAAGACACACTAAACTAGCTGAACACATAGAAAAGAGCCCAGAAACTACGGACAACTACCATATCCTCAACCACGAAATGAATCAAACTTTCTCCACTTTCTACCCCATTAACTCCCTCTTCCATAACAGTAGACCCTTTAGAGCCATTAATTTACTGGGCACCGCATGGAAATAGGTGGCAGGTACACCAGATCATGACGACTTTACATCCTTAGAAAGCAACGTTAACGAGATAATAGATAACAATAATAAACAGGTAGTAATCAATATCAATAATGTTTGTTCGCCCCACCAAATTTATGATTTGTGTGATTGCCCGACCAAAGAGAAGACAGAGTTTTAGATTTGAACCACCTTTATTCAATGACTTGATAAAAAGAATCCTGTGACCCTCGCCTTCGGACGAGCGTTGCCGCTCCTTCTTCGTTCTTCTTCGCTGGTCCTGCGTCGCTCTCGACGGCGTATCCGTGCCGGCTCGACTGGACTTAGGATGTTATGGGGCAGGGTGTATCGTCCGTAAGATCAGCTAGAACTTCTCCCCGAACCACCTTTGTCGACAAAAGACTCCACCGTCCCTTTACTGACCACGCTAGGTCATGGTGTTTGCTTGTCTTTCGCTTGAGGAGATCCTCTCTCTGGATGCCGCTTCGACGCTCGCTTGTACTTTAACTTGTTCCGGGTCTTGTTTCGCGTACTTCACTTGTTCACTATTCCGCTGTACTTTCACTGATCGACTATAATACTCTCCGGGTACTTTCTTCACTAACTGTCCGTCTGTATGGCACTTTCTTCACTGACTGTCCAAGCTGCGCCTGCGCCATGTCTTTTATAGGCCGCGGGAATCCCGTTATTTCCCTTTTTGCGCACGGCTTACTCGGATACAAGGTCCAACTCATGTCCCGTTGGTTCACGATCGAGTTATCGATATTGGCGACCGGCGTTGACACTTCCTGTTCCTACCGATCGTGCCACGTCGTGCGGATTGCAAGATCGAGTTATCGATATTGGCGACCGGCGTTGCCACTGTTCCTATCGAAAATCATTGTAAATCCAGTATTTTTTTATCGTTCCCTATCGATCTCACTATCGATCGACCGCTATTATCGTAGAGCCCCATCCCGATGTGTTGCAGCTCAATGGAGGTAAGTTTGCGGCTTTTGGCTGCTGCGGATGATTTCGCACCTTTTTTTGATGTGAGCTGTATTGTGCCCATTACCCTCCCCTGTCCCAATCAACATGTTGATTCTCTCGTTTTATGCGTATATTGGGGTGTGTACACCCGTATGTCTACTCCGCGCCGAACCGTTAGGCGGAACCGCTGGCCGCCCAGCTCGAGCAACTTCGCCCAGCGGTCCTTGTGCCGTCTGCCCGCCTCCAGCTCGGCCTCTTCGACCACCCGGTGTGGCCACTCCTTTCGCTCCAGCTCCCTCCACGGTCGCTGTGGCGGCTGGCGAGCTTCTGGGCAAGATTCCTGCCACGCGATCTTCGGTGGTGGTGGCGCGGGCCACACCCACGGACCCTTCTCCGGGTTCTCCGTCGGGCTTTCGTCGTCCGGCTCGGTCCTCCACCCAACCTCCTCCCCACGCGGGCCTCCGCTTCCGCTGGTGCAGGCCACGTCCGCCCATCCCGATTGTGCGGAGGGTCTGCGCAACGTGTGCCTGGTCCACATCCCAGGCCTGCTGCCGCTCGCACCGGCGCCCCTCCTTATCCTGGGTGGTGGTGTCGGCGTGCGTCGTGGCGGCGGCGTCGGTGGTGCTGACGGCGGTGTCGGTGGTTGCGTCGGTGGCGGTGGTGGATGCGGCTGCGTCGGCGGCCGTGGTGGATGAGGCTGCGTCGGCGGCGGTGGTGGATGCGGCTGCGTCGGCGGCAACGGCGGCTGTGGCTCCCGGTTGTTATTTGCTGCACGTGCTGCCATTCTGCCGACTCGATTTAAAAGACTCTCACTTTTCTCGCCGCGACGAAACCTCGGTTTCCGTCTGCTCCTTTCTGCCGTTATTCCGTAACGGGAATCTCCTCCGTGTACCTACCCCACGGAATTCGCAACTGTGTGCGTTAACGGTTTTCCGGCTGTATACCCTCCCTGCCCCGCTCTCGCGATCCAACTGGCCTGTTTGTGTGTGTGTGTGTGTGTTTGTTTTCGAGTGACTTTGTGACTTCCGACTTTTTGATACCCTGTATTGTCTTCCCCCCTTCTTTACTAAAGGGTTTTATTATTGTATTTCGCACTCGGTGTCCTCTGGCCGCCGGCGCCCGCGCTTCCTGGCTTTAAGTCGCTAATATGAGCCGTTTTCGTTTTTTTGGTTGTCGCGTGCTCCAATACACAAATTACTGGTGACGTGAATTTCTTTATTTTGAACGGCCCGTCGAACCTTGGCCCACACTGTTTCTCCCACCTTGGGAGATCTCCTTCGGAGATTATAGAGGCGAGCCTAATCCTGCGCTGCCTTCTCCATATTCCTCCGCACCAGTTCGAAAAACTCCTTTATTTTTTCCGCATTTTCTGCCGGCGTCTGGGTACACCTTCCTGTTCCGGCTGTCTGTTCGTCAAACAATGCGTTCGGCAGCCTTGGTTCTCTTCCCTGAGTTATAAATGCCGGCGAGTATCCGGTGGTCTCCGCCACACTCGTGTTTACCGATAGCTGCACCTCCGACCATTTCTTGGGGAGTATATGGAGCCGTGAGCTGGTGTCTCACACCTGCTCCAAAAACCTCTTGAACGCCCTGCTCGTGAATTGGACTTCGTTGTCCGTGATTATAACTTTTGGCACCTCGTATCTGGCCACTATTCGCTCTCGCACAGCCTTTCGTAGCGTCTCGGTGGTTGCCTTACGTATGGGAACGATCTCGGTCCACTCGGAGAACCTGTCCACCAGGTCCAGCAGCATCGAATTCCCGTGCTTCGACCTCGGGAAGGGGCCCACAAAATCCGCACACACGGTGGCCCATGGTTCTTCCGGCACCTGGGTCAGCATTTTCCCGGCTGCTTGCAGCTGGGAATCGGGATGGGGCGCTACGATAATAGCGGTCTGATAGCGGTCGATCGATAGTGAGATCGATAGGCACGACATCGGAATATCGACAGGAACATGAAGTGGCAACGCCGGTCGCCAATATCGATAGCTCGACCGCGCAATCGGCGACGGGACAACATCGATGAGAATAGAAAGTGGCAACGCCGATCGCCAACATCGATAACTCGATCGTAGTGAGTATCGGTGGAGTTGCCAGAGATGACAGTCAATGAGAAGTGCGCGGAGAGCCCTACAGCCACACAGTCGATCGGGAAAAGTACGCGGAGTACACGGACATTCAATCAGAAAATACGCGGAGTGCCACACGGGACAGCCGATCCGGAACAGTGCGTGGAGGGCTACACAGTGACGCGAACAAGTGAAAGTACAAGTGCGTCGAAGCGAGCATCTAAAGAGGATCTCCGCAAGAAAGGACCAGCGAAGGACAAGCAAACACCAGGATCTGGCGTGGTCAAAAGGTCAAAAGTCAGTGGTCGCAAAGGTGGTTCGGGCAGAAGCTCTAGCTGATCTTACGGACGATACACCCTGCCCCATAACATTCTAAGTCCAGTCGAGCCAGCACGGATACGCCGTCGAGAGCGACGTAGGACCAGCGAAGAAGAACGAAGAAGGAGCGGCGACGCTCGACCGAAGGCGAGGGTCACAGGATTCTTTTATCAAGTCATTGAATAAAGGTGGTTCAAATCTGAAACTCTGTCTTCTCTTTGGTCGGGCAATCACACAAATCATAAATTTGGTGGAACGAACAAACAAACTCTCTGAGCTAGCCGTTGCAATTCGAAGCGAGCAGAAAATAAGAAATCAGTTAGTTACATCTGGCGCCCAACGTGGAAGCGCCAGTCGGTACAGCATGAGATTCTTAATCTCTCTAACCCACGGGAATCCCGTTATTTCCCTTTTTGCCCACGGCTCACTCGGGTACAAGGTCCAACACATGTCCCGTTAGTTCACGGTGCGTCCTTTTTGTGCTTGTCCAAAGTCCGCACCGTTGCCGTTCGACCTTTGTGCCCTTGGCCGGTTCGAGTCCAAGGTCCAGCGCGGTTAGTTCACGGTCTCTCCGCTTTACCGTTTGACCTGACCGACCTTGACTCTTCTCGCTGTTGCTATGCCGATCTCCTGTACCCGGATTTGTGGGGAGTTTTAAGACTCCCCACAATATAAAGTATGCCATTCAATTCAATTAACGTAATAACGTAATAAATACTTTTTTATTAGAAGAAAATGAAGATCACGAGGTAAACAAAATTATTGAAAATGGAAATTTATCGTCGTTATACATAGAGGAAATGCTAAGTTTTTATGACGTTTCAGTCTGCATAATAGAACGTCA